>NC_029788.2:1897435-1898427 GCF_000816755.2 Arachis ipaensis | reverse complement strand
ATTTTATGAAAACAATTTTTTTAAACCAAACTTGTCACTAATTAGAATCACAAAGTAAATGAATAAAAGTTTAATGGAATTCGTTAAAATATATAATAAAATAGAAAGAAAACTATCTCTAACATATTGAATCCTAACTAAAACATACATACCATCAATCAGATCCTATTCCTGGTTAATTAATTGATATGCGATCTTAAGTAAGGTAATCTATATCTATATAGGTGTAGCATAATCCTCTTGTACCAAATGTATATAGAATTGATTGATAGGTCTGCAATCATTAATTTGTGGTGATATAACGTTTTCCACTTGGCTTAATTAGTCTATTTATTATTAGAAATTCAATTAATCTAATATTAGCTACAAATGTTTTATAAGTGGATGAAATCTCTAAACATGTATTCTTTCCATTATTCTTGAGATTAAAATTTTAAGACTCCTGGCTAGTTGGACCAATGAAGCTATCATTTCGGCCAAATCTTTATTATATATTGTCCCAACATGTTTCTTTAAAAACTATTTCGTATATACGACAAAATTAGTCATTAATTTATCAAACAAAAATTAACCAATATTATATAACCAGCACAATTTATTATTTTTAACTAATAATTAATTAATAATATTTAAAAATATTAACTAAAAATATAATATTAAACTATTAAATTAAAATATTATACTAATAACTAAAAATAATAACTAATATAAATTAAAATTAATAAATCTTGAATTTTTCTTTTAAAAAAATATATAGTTGCTTACAGCTTCTCTCTTTTTCCGTCTCGCCGTCTAGCTTCTTTACTATCGAACCAAATTTAATCAAATATGTGTATTAATTAATATATATTACTATCTTAGCAAAGCTAATTTTATAGCTATATTCAAATAATACCAGATTTCATGGATACAGTACAAGAGATATATGTGAAGATAAAAAAAATAAAAAATATTAGAAAGCCAGCAAAATTAATTAAAAAAGGAAATTATTA
>NC_029788.2:1889238-1897314 GCF_000816755.2 Arachis ipaensis | reverse complement strand
TTATAACCATTATTTAACCCTTAATTTAATTTCTTTTATCTAATTTTTTTTAGTATAATAATCTAACAAATACTGATAATAAAAAATAATAAATTTTGATGGCTCTCTAACATTTGTCGTAAACTTACTAGGACAGTCGGCGATATTAGCGTTCTTAACGTTACAGAGAGAAGGGAGGTGAAGAAGCTTGTCCTCTTGAATGCCCAAGCTCTTACTCTCAGGGTTCCCATGATGCGTCTGCTGAATGATGAAGCACAAGCAGTCAGGGTCACTCTCCCTTATCTTGGTTGCCGCCTCGCAACACTCCTTCGACGGGGTACTCGCCTTCCCCGTCGCATAGTTCAGGCACGGTATTACCTTCTGCACCACTTGACCACACTTTTGTGTCAAATCTTCCCCGGCACCGTCGCCGCTACCCACAATAACCGCCACCAACAACAACAATAGCAGCCACATGTTTTGTTGGTAGTAATAACAATAATGCTTCATGTTGTTGGAACTTTGTTGAGTTCAAGATCAAGATCAAAAGTACCTTAGCTTTGGAATGAAGAGGCAAGATAGAAAGATATGGTGGTACAATACAAATAATATATAGTTGGTGAAGTTGTATGGGTTGTTATAGTGTCAGTCGCTATTTAATTCTGAGAGTGAGAGGTGGTGATCTACTAGCTAGTTAATAACCGAGATTCATTTATGGGCTAAGGTCAGTATTGGAAGGGGAATATGAATATGAACAATGATGAGATGAGATGTACATGTAACATGTTATATTAATATTCGAATTTAAATTTTTTAAATTTTGAATTTTGATTTGAGAAAATAAAATGTGATTTTTTATTTTTAAATATTTTTTATATTATATTTTTGGTCTCCCACCTATAAAATAAATAATAAAAAATCACATTTTATTTTTTAGAATAAAATTCAAAATTTAGAGAATTCAAATTCTTAATATTTTACTACATATTACTAGAGGCGATCTAGCTAAGCCTCCAAGATCGGTACTTTGTACTAACTCATTTTTAAATTAAAAAAATAAAAATATCCTTTATTTGTTACAATATTTTTTTATGATTATACAGTAATTGTTAATATTATATTTTTAATAACAAAAATATTATGCTATAATGTTTTTGGGAAATCTCCACTTTTTATTATGCTATCCTACTTTTAGACATCTTTGTATTCTATTTTTCAATAATTAATGAAATATAACCTATTATCTTTGGGGAAAAAAAAAAAGTTACAAATATGATACACGGCCTCTTTTATCCACAGCAAATTTAGATTCGTAAAAGTCTATTGAGCTAATTCATGAATTACTCTACCACTAGAATTGATAACTGATAGGATAGAATAAGGTTTAAATTCTATCTTAACTTTAATCCTAACTGTAAATGTAAAATCTTTCCAAAATTCTATCCTATTTTATTACCTTCAAATTTAAAATCTCTAAAACTGAACTTTTTTTTTATGTTTTCCACAGTATTCTTTAGCCCGACAGGTCAAGGACTAATCCGTCACGGTACTGAGTTCCATTTAAGGATTTGTCGCTAGTCAATGGATTGTTACATACATGAGGTGTACTCTAAAACTGAACTTTATCTGCTCCTTAAACCTCTCTGCCCAACCCTATCCACAAAAACAAATTTACATTTAGAAAATTAAGTCTAAGCTAAAACTAAAACAGCACAATCGCCATCAAACCCATTTAAAATTAATACAATACAAGTTACAGTGAAAACTTTATCACACTTTTTCTAATTCCAAATTGTTACAGCATCATCGTCATCACTCTTCTCCCAACTCAAATGCAAAATCATCATCATCATCAAATATTATTTATGTGTTGTTAGAAATAAAATGCCTAGCTTGATAGTGTAGAATGCTTGTGCATAAGGGAGGGTCTTAGATAGAATCCATTCTCCCTCATCATGTATTTATATATATTTTTGAACATACACAGTATATATTTTTATTAAAAATGTGGATTGCCCAGATTATATCCGCACCTCAACCTGCTACGTAATCAACCCTACTCATAGCGTGGGTTGGGTTGTCAACCCAATCCGATCTGATTCTGATTGAAGCGGGATGGATACCGACGAGGGTAGTATTGTCAACCCTACCTATTACTACTTTTATTAACATGTGAGAACTCCACCGATCTTAGATGACTAGGTAATAATAATATAAGCTCTCAAAAACAAAAGAAACAAATTAACCATACGATGATATTAAAGAGAAAAAAAAAATCAAAAATTTTTTTATTTAGTATTCATTAATTGCTGCGCTAATTAATAAATATTAAATAAAACAAGTTCAGATCACCAATTTTGGCGTGATTAAGCCATAAATCTATTTTGGTTGGCAAAACCAAAGATACACCTCTTATTCTTGAAGAGTCTAGAAAAAAATAAACACAGCTTATTTCATATTCAAATCAACTTCAACTCTATTTCATAAATAAAAGGTACATAAGTTATTTATACTAGTGGGAAAAAAAAACCCTCATAACTCAGGCAATGTGAAATTAATTTACAAGTAGTAGACTGGCAACAAATAAAAATTAGAGACAAGATCCTTAGAAAAAATTGGTAGTATGAAGATGTTATACTTAATTAGATAATATTTTAGAGTCTATTTTCATTAGTGTATAATATCTTTTAAATATAATATATAATTATTAATTTTGTAATTCAATATTTTTATTTTAGTTAAATTTTCATAATTTAATTAAAATTATTTAAATTAATTAAAAATAATTTAAAGTTTTTATGCAATTACGTGGGTAATGTACTATTGTATTAGTGATAGGCAAAAATAATGCTATATATCTAAATTTTTTTATGAATTAAATTTAATTAAATTAGATAATAAAACTTTAAATAATACTAATCATAACTGATTTTTATTATATTATATCAATTTTGTTAAACTTGATTAATAAAAAGACTTGTGTGCATATTCAATACGGAAGACGTTGAAGTGTTGAATCCAAGAGAAGCCTCCAACAAGCCAAAAAGGAGGCATTTTATGCATGCATGACGTGATGCGTCTGTCATACACGATTACGGAGTAAATCCATTTTATGCTGTGGTCTTTAAATCCTAAAAAGATGAGATCATGATCTTTCAACTAGAAAACTAATTCCAAATCTTTCATTGATCATTCCATACTCATGACAGACTCACTAATTTTTCTGCAAAATCTCTCGATGAACCTTGTATACATTAACAAGTGCTTAAGCAATTAAATGTCATTTATAAGCTAAAACGGGTTTCTTCTTGTTCCTTTTCTTTTCGAGGTGGTCGTTGAGCTTGTTTTCTGCAAAAAACAAGAATGAGAAGATCAGTTATGACTACGATCAATAAACTTTAATCAGATATCACAATAGAAACTAGGCATGTAAGAAACCATATAAATACCGATTTTGATTTTTTGTTCTTTCCCCGAATCCTGTTCTTTGGAGGTTTCAACTTGTAAATCCGAACCATCCAATGGTGAGTTGTGAATACCTGAAGGCATTAAAAGCCATGAAGACATCGAAAGAGCACATAAACGGCCAATGCCATATCAACAACATAATGAGATTGTTCCCAAAAGACAGATCAAACCATTGATTGTTGCTTTGATATCACAACTTGAAACCAAATCCACAGTGGACTTATTCAGTGCAGAGAGGATGTTAAATACCAACAACAAATAATGAATCAACTGTAACGGGAAAAAGATATGAAGAAAATTGATAATTAAGACTAAAGTTGCATATGGATATTGACAACTTTCTGAGAGAAATGGAAACAACAGTGACTCTGTACTCCAGATGACAAATTATATGCCTAATGGAGGAAAAACGTGGGATTAACTATCCAAAGACAAGCACATAGTATGAAGAACATCCTAAGCATGGAAAAAGATTGATAGAAAGTTTGAAGTCTAGGGTAAAGGATATTTTTTTTGTCTACTAAGTTTTCGAAAAGTTTTAGAAAAATACCCCTAACATTTAATTTATTTTAATTATCTCTAATGTTTTAAATATGTTTCAATTATATCCTTTAGTAAAATTTTTGCAAGACAATATTTTTCCCAATATTATCCCTACATATTTATACTACATCGACTTTATCAACGTAATCATTGTCCACTCTCCCCTCTTTCATCTTCACCACCAATCACCCACCTACATCATCAAAATTATCATCCTTTATCCTCCAACAGCCCAACACTGCCGCCACCTCTCACCCTTTGACCTTTGACCTTTGTCACTGCCCCACCACCACCTCCGCCTTCACCCCTTACCCTCATTCCACCACCACCAAAGTGAAATAACACCTCATTCCACACCACTCACCCCTTTGTAGGGGTTAATATTGGAATAGAAATATTGACTAACAAAATTTGACCAAAGGATAGAATTGAAATATATTTGGACAAAATTGAAACAAATTAAACAGTAATGATATCTTGGAAACTTTTCTATTGAAAGTCAGCATGTAGTTGATAGTTAGTAGTTTAGCATTTATGCATGTGGTTAATAGTTAGCAACTTAGCATTTATGATAGTAATTGATAGATATCTTTATATATCCCTTGTTTTGGATGAAATGTAAGCAGCAAGTTATTTCTCTTATTTTCTCGACATTAACATCGGTCATATTCTTCTCTCCGGCAGCCCAACATAACACATTCTGGCTACCATCCACTACCGTCAAAATTGTTCTAGTGCCCCGCTGCCTTGATCCACAGAGATATTCAGTCAGGACTCCGTCAGCTTCGCCTTGACTTATTCATTCAACTTCATTCATTCACTGGCTTTACTCTCTAAGAAGTCAGGTCGATCCAAAGCCATTGCTTGAAGCGATTTCCTTGACCGAAGTCTGCTACTGAAGCGGGATTGCTTGACACACAAGCATACCAACCCGAGGGAAGGTCACGCACGACACCTTTCCCAGCTCTAGGTGGTTCTAAACCACGTTAAGCTAGCAAGTTTTCTGTACCAGATCCATCACCGAGTACTGCATACTTGTGTCAAAAAGCTGACCTGGGTATATCTGCTCTGCACACCACCAAATTCAAATATGGGCTTTACTGAATGACTTGATCGATCGTTTTCTACGTTAGAGACCCAAATCCTTTCATAGCACAATTAGCTGCTGGTAAACATGCCAGCTATCACACATCTCACTTGACGCAGAGTCAGCGCGAAGAAAGGCGGATCCACCGGTTGGTTGAGGTTCTGCACTAGATCCACTTTCTTTTCTTCTCCTACGATATTTTCATTTCGTTGAAGCACTTCGACCAACGGCCTATGCTGATACAAGAGGAACTCGAGATAGCACTTCGCCAGCTTCGATAGATGTTGGGTATACGTGACGTGTGGCAGAGCCGAGGTAAGGCAATAGGTTGCTCGATCTTTTCCCTTATTAGTTGCCTAGCTAGCAAGAGCAGAGCCGATAAGGAAGCATGGATGTGTCTTCGGTATCAAAGAAGAAGAAGAAGGTCGGACAAGCCGGTACCGTGAGGGTGCGTCCATTGTCGTATTCTGTCGTTGATTGCACTATCGTGCTCAGATGGTTGTCCCCTTTCCAGAATAGGTTTTTGCTCAACCATCCACTTTCCATATACAATTCTATGTGATTTTCCCTTTTTGCCGCCGAAGCATTTCCTGCCTTGTTTTGTCGATCTCCATGGCTACTACTACTTCTACTGCTACTTGCTACTGATGTTGGTGCTAGTGGCTCTAAGAATGAAAACTCTACTTTCACTAGTTATATTAGTGTACCTCATTCCACTGACAAACTTGTTGGAAGTAATTATTATTCTTGGGTATCTGATAATAAGTTGTGGCTAATTGGTTAGGATTATGCAGAACATCTTACCGAAAAGGCTAGAGAAATTAATGACCTTGACCATGCTAAGTGGATTAAGATTAATGTCCAACTTTGTAGCGTTATCAGAACACCACCCACTCTTCAATTAAACAGATTTTTTTGTGCACATGTCACTTGTGAAGCCATTTGGATGCAGGCAAAGGCACTTTTGACAACAATTATATGGGATTTGTCAAAACCTTATGAGCAATTTTTCCCCCCATCAAATTGATAGTCCTTTGTCTGTATATTTAGGAAAGATTCGTAGTACTCTCCACAATTTCAATGAATTATCGCCTCCTGCTACTTGCCTAGAAAAAGAGTTGGAACAACAAAGCACATTCTTTATGTGGCATTGTATGATTTACCTGCTGACTATTTTGGTACTTGTGATTTAATACTCAGGTCCCCAAATGTTTCGTCCCTTTAATATGATTTGGCCCTTCATTACTTCGGGTTCCAGCTAAATATTTTATTGAACCTGCCAATGTATCAACTTCCATTGACAGATTAGATCTTATCTCAAACTCAAGCTCGAGGTCGTTCCCGCAATAGCAATTGCAATTTGGGACGACAACGCCCGAAATCTGATCATTGTATCGCATGGGTCATATCATTGATAAGTGTTGGACTCTTATTGGTCGTCCACCATAATCACTCAACATTGCTCAGACCAGTGCTCCCACTATCTCAGTGTTTTCTAATCAACTTGCTCCCATTACAATTATTTTCTAAAATAGTTTGAACCGTGAGCAATCTAATGTCACTGCTCCTGTCACGAAAATTGGTAACTCTTATGCTTGCATCTGCCAATCCGAAAACTTGGGCCCTTGGGTCATTGATTCTGCTGCGACAAAGCATATCTCTAGTAATAGAACTCTTTTATCTAAAATTTCCACGTCTGATTATCTACCTACCATTACCTTGGCTAACGGATCTTCCACACAATCTTTAGGGGTTGACAATGCCCATCCATTCCCCTCAGTGTCCATTAAATCTTTTTTGTTTGTCCCTGATTCTCTTTTTAACCTTTTATCTGTTAGTTGTTTAACTCATACTCTAAAATATATGATCTCTTTCACTGAAGATTCCATCTTTATATAGGACCGGAGCTTGGGCAGATTGATTGGCATCAGATGTGAGTCCAATGGCCTTTACATTTTTTCCTCGTCTCGTATCTACAATCTCTCCACTAACCCTCTCACCATCCATGCTCAGGTAGGATATCCCAACCTTCCCAATCTTAAGACAATGGTTCCTCTCCTCTCCAGTTTATCTAGTCTATCATGAGTCGTGTCAACTTGGGAAACATACTCTCAGTTCTTTTCCAAGTGTCAATATCTCACCTTTTATTCTAGTTCACTCAGATATTTCTGGTATTGAAAATGCCACAGAATACAGTCTCGTTCATTTCAAAGTTTTATGGCATCTCATGGTGTTCATCAAACATCATGTGCTCATACTCCTCAACAAAATGGGTTAGTTGAGTGCCAAAATCGTCATTTAATTGAGACCACTAGGACGAATCTTCATCGTTATCATGTTCCCCATTCTTTTTGGGGACCTCTCTGCATGTTATCTATAGGTGTATATGGTTAAGGTTAACCAAAACAACCATACCTGATTTCAGTTAACCCGGAATTTGATTAGGTTAGTAAACCAAATTGGTTTTAAATGAAAAAACCGGTCATTAACCGATTACAAAAATAATAAACCAGTTTTAAACCGATTCTAAATATAAAAACCAATTTTAAAAAATAACCAGCTTTTCACTTGAAAACCGGTTTTTTATTTAAAAAGATTTTTCATTTTTAAAATTTAATTTATAAACCAATTTTTTACACTAAAAAACCAATTTAGCCCTTTTTGCCTGTTATAAAACTTGTTCAAATCTATAACATATTTATATTACAAAAACGAGTTTTATAACTCCAACCCATAAAACCAGTTTTGGTTTGGTTAACACGTTTACAAACCGGTTTTATCAATTTGGTTAACCGCTTTTTTAAAATGGTTATATTCTTCCAGCAGGTTCCTCTGCTCCTGATCTAACAGGGAAATTCATTTTTTTTTTAAATTTTTTCGTTTGTTATTTATTTTATTATAAATTTTATGGAATTGTTGAAAAATTCTAATTGTTGCTTATTTATGGGATTTGTTGTTGATTCATAAAATTTTGATTTAGGATTTTGTTGAGATTTGTT
>NC_029788.2:1879805-1889171 GCF_000816755.2 Arachis ipaensis | reverse complement strand
TTGTTGATTTGATGTTGAATTTTTGTTTTTTTTTTTTTTTAATTCTGATTTAGGAATTTAGGGTTTGTTGAGATTTGTTGCTAATTTATGGGGTTTTTTTTTTAAATTCTGATTTAGGAATTTAGGGTTATATTGAAATTTGTTGCTTAATTATGGAAGGAGGGCTGGCACAACATCAAGCGAGGCGGTTTGGAGGTTTAGTCCCGTTTGAGTTTGGCAGAGCCCTGCTGTTAGACAGGTTTGGGCAGGACAGGTAGCCCACTTTGACACCCCTACTTTGCAGTAGGTGTGGCTAGTCGATTCTTGAATTCACCATGTCAAAATCATTGGAATGCCATGATTCGTATCCTAAAATATGTCAAAGTAAAGGACTTCTTTACAAGGATAAGGGCCATATAAAGATAGTCGGATCCAATAGATAGACTTTCAACTTCGCTATTTTGTTTTTATAGGTGGCAATGTTATCTCTTGGAAAAGTAAGAAGCAAGATGTGATTTCACGATTTCTGATGCAGAATATCATGCTATGGCATTAACTTCATTGTAATGTGGCTAAAACAACTTGAAGAACTCCAATTTGGGAAAATAGTCTATGATTCTTGTATGTGACAATCAAGTAGCTTTGCATATTACCTCTAATCTAGTTTTTCATAAGAGGACTAAACGCATTGAGGTTGACTGTCATTTTACTAGACAAAAGATTCTATCTGGAGATATCACCACAACCTTTGTTAGTTCAAATGACCAACTAGCAAATATCTTAACTAAGGTTCTAAGAGGCCCTACAATAAGTTACTCATGTAACAACCTTGGTATATTGATCTATATACTCAAGCTTAAGGGGAAATGAAAGATGATATCTGAATATATACTTGTTGGATGAAATGAAAGCAATGAGTTTTTTCTCCTATTTTTTAAACATTAACATTTTCAAAAACTTTGAAAACAAAAAGTATACTTTATTCTAAAACTTGTAATAAAAATCAAGCTGACCTCTTCAAAATGGGTAAGTTTGAAATATTTCTTGCCAATTTCTGTCCGCCTCACTCGGTCAAAGGCCTTACCATCTGTCTCCACAAATCTGGAACAATTACAGGATAGAGCAGATAAGTGGATTAAAAATTGACAATGCAAAAACTTAGAAACTAAATAAGAAAAGCTGACCTGTAGTACGAAAGTTTATACATCAGGCAGTTTAACATGGTTGGTGTGGCCATAGAATCAATTCGATACTGACCATCCCTCTTTTGAACAAGAAAAGTGAAATGCATGTTAACAATCCTCCTAACAAGCCATGAAGGAAGGAAGCTACAGTTGAAGAACTTCCCACATGAAATATAGATGCCTTGATAAAATAATCTACATTGCATATGTGTAACTTACTAAGTAATCTGGTTCCTTTATGTGCGGGAAGACACCCCCTCCAATACGAACCATCCACAGGAACTTGTTAATATCATCACTAGGATAGCCAACCAGTCCTAATAATAGGTTAGCAACAAATCAGAATAGGGTGACTTGACAAAGATAATCTCAACAAAGAGAAAAGAGTCAACCTCCAAAGACAACCAGAACATATTTGACATCCAAGGAGTGGAAAATTTCCCAAGCTGCCTTCTCTGGAGAAGACATGGCAGTGCCAACAGTAGCAATATGTGTGTTATTCCAAGTATTATTGTCAACAATCACAGTTCGGTTAGCCATGGCAGTTGTTTGGTACCCATAATCCCACCAAGATGCCACCTATAACAAATTGTGCATTGCATCAATATCTCTAACCGTCCATAAATATGCATAAAAAAACCATTAAAGAATACTCCCCAATAACTTGAATCACTCATTCATAACTTCCACTTACCAACTACCCATTGATAAAAGCACAAGAAACAAATCAACATGTTCATGGGATCCAATAGTTTTTCTAGAAAGGTATATTTTGACCTATAGGTAACTCATGACTGCAGTTGGATCACCTAAAATATGTATGAACCAATTTGCTTGGCAACAGAAATATCATACTTGTAGGTTTCAAGAATAGTATAAAACAAAGAAAATAAAGCTCAAAATCAAGTCTCTACAAACAATGATTTTCAAAGGTAATATAAGTAGTAAGCCTATATGTTGATCTTCTAAGTGGTAAATGTAAAACAGACACCTATCAGGAAAAGCAATGAAACTCACTTTATCATCTACATCTGTGTTATGACTCAACCAAGCATAAGCCTCTCTAAAATCATCAAAAACATGAAGTCCATCATTTGAATGTGAGGTTAGAACAATAGAAGGTGCTGAATAAGCTTCTGCTGCTGCCCATACACAGTGAACCTACAAGATAGACCATAAAAATGAGGACACCATAAACATCACAAAAGCTATATATTTTTCACATACACAATGGCTTGAAGGGCATTTATGTTATTAAATAATAATCTAAGAATCATAGAAGTACATTAAATTCCTATTTAGTATTAAGCAGCAGATTTGTACAATATTTACCACGATGTATTCAGCTAATTAAAGTAATTTGTAAAGTGGTAGTTAATGTTAGTTGAATATGAAGAAATAAATTGTCAATTCCCACTGTGGACAAACAGAAACTAGATTAAAGAAAACATTTCACCTCATATGTCAAGTATATACTAGAAACTAAAAATTGTACAATATCCTGCTTAGAAAACTATAAAAAGGTAGAGAAAAAGAAAGTCAAATTACCACATAGAAGGCAACCAGCAAGACAAGTAAGATAACAGCAATGATGGATGCCTCAAAGGGCAAAACCGAAAGCCTCTTCTTAATTTGGAACTTGGTTGGAGGCTTTTCCACAGGCTCCTTTTCCTTCTTCTTGCTTCTTTTTGTCATCCGTTCCTTTGGTGTATCCTCGCTTTTATCTGTCTTTATTGTGTCATCCGGCACAATATTTTCAGAACTGGCATCCCTTGCCTTGATATTGATAGTCAAAAAACACAAAATGTAATGAAGTTAATAGAAGAATGTAAAGCAGTGCTCAATCTGACGAGGATTGATAAAACAGAAGCCTACATCAATATGGGAATGATCTGATAGGCTTGGTAGCTGAAACTTAATTGATCGTGTGAAAACATCAAAAGCTTGAGAAAGAGCAATTCCAGATAAGATGCAAGCCGCAGGAGCAAGCACAAGCATCAGGCGAACCTGATATTTGAAATGTCAAATAGAATGCCTTACATAAGATAAAAGAAACAATGTGGTAAGTGTTAGATTACTGTCTAGATTATTCTTACCATGACTCCAGAAAAATATACTGATAGTACAATATAAAGTACCGCAAACAAGCTTGCATCAGAAAGGGGTGAAAAGCAAGCCTACATCAGAAAGGGGTGAAAAGCAGCACCAATCATGACTAAGTACTATAAGCAAAATAAATTAAACATCCTTTACTCAGAAGCAAAAGCTTACAATTATGCCAGCTGGAATCAAGAATGCCAACACATTTATATCCATAAAGTAAGAAGGCCAAGTAGGTGGCTGATGCTCGCTAACACTAGCAATGATTGGTATATACTTGCTTGCATAGGTACTGTAAATAGACACACAGTTAAAATATTTGCAACTGAAATCTTGAAAAGAAAATATTTTGCATAAAAGTGTCAAAAGATAAGCATATTTAGCTATATTTAATAACTTCATGGGTAATGATATTCTGTTGAACAGTGTATTTATATAGGCAATCATATTTAGCTATATTTAATAATTCTAAAACTATCATGAAAATTATAGGATCAACAAGCACCCCAAACACAGTAACAAAACAGGATGTAAGAGGTCATGCCATAACAGATAACACTGAAATTATTTCTAATATTTATTTTTCGGGTTGAGTAACAAAATCAAGAGTATAAAAAGAGATCAGCAAATGAAGCACTTACGGATCAAGTAGACTTAAACTTCTCCCACTCCAACCCTTTGTTGGGCTAGAAGCTACAAGGGCTATTATTACTGCTACCATTGCACAACACACTGCCCTGTAAAATACAGACACCGGGAATCAATTTAATTTCTCACCGGATTATTTGGTGTAGTCAAATAATCTAATTAAATGGATACTAACAGGCCAATGGAAACAACTAGTGCCAAAGCTACTTTGAACATTTTCGGGGAAAGAATCCCTTTAATATAGTACACAAGAGCCACCACATGGATGATAATAAAAACCTGCACAAGAAAATCAGGGGAAAAAGATAAGGCTTAAAAGAGACTAATTAATAGGATATGAATAGAAGGAAAAATACAAAACATGAGTTAAATATTACTAATAGGTTAAAACACAAACTTGGATACTTTTCTTTACTTTGTCCAAAGAATAAATGAAAACGCACCAGAAATGATGCAAAATGCTCTGATGTCATTACAGCATTAAACCCAACAACAGGCACCAGGGCAGCCAGCAGTGTGCCCAATACAACCTGCACAGAGAGAATTCATAATGTTAATCAGTATCTAGACAAGAATCAGAGAACAGACATTCTCTAATTATGTACCATGCACAGTTCACATCTAATCTTAATTCCAATTCCAGGTATAGTTGGTATAACAAGTAAATGCTGGTTATATAACACTTCACTCTGAATACCAAAACTACCATAAACAATATTCAGATTAGGGCTTACCTTTCAAACCTAAGATAAAGTAATATGCATTTTTCCAACTCCAAACCAAAAAGGCAAAAAAGGCAAAAGCATTCATTTAAAATCTTACATAACTGCATGATCATAATAGATACTTACAAGAGGTGCATATGCAATGTACAGCCGCGAAGAATAGCGACCAGTAACTATGCACAAGAGTACATGCATCGGAATAAGGTTAATGATAAAAGTGTACCCTCCCCATGAGCAAACCTGCATAATAAGAAAGGTTGGTAACATAAATAAGAAGAGAATAGATTGGGAAAAGACAACAATAACAGCAATATAATAATAATAATAATAATAATAATAATAATAAAATAAAAATTACCATATAAAAGTATGATAGTGAATTCAAAGTTGCATAAAAGAGGGATCCAGTATTTAGTGTCTGCATAACATATAAATAAAGTCAGAATTCAAATATCTTAAATATAGAGAAACCAAAATAATCTCTATGCTGAGTTGTACAGAACAGACAGTTTATCATAGTACTAAAATAACCTATCATCACACAACAATGATAATACGTTCTAATGATTGAGGGAAATGTCTACAAAACAAACGTCTTTAAAGAATTCCATTCAATATAAGTAAACTTGTTTGTTTCCATTGTGCACCTTAATATAGAGATAGAAAGTGAAGATTAATGCAAATATAGCCACAGCTTCATTATCATAGCTTCCAGCCACTGATCGAGATATATATGAAGGGACCTGCAAACATGACAAGATTTAGTGAAAAGCAACCCATTACACGTAAGAGAATTGAGGGAACAACAACCACAACATATCAGAAGAGGGAAACCATTGTGAGAGTACGCCATTTATTTTACAGACATACACATAACAGTGATTTGAACATTTCAGATGTTCTGAGTGACTGAAACAATAATTTTGATCATTGTGACCATAGTAGAAATGTTTATAATGAATAGGAAAACTGCAAACAAAGCAATCATTAAATCACAGCCTGTTAAGAAATTCACCATGGCCAAAAGAGCAGCCGCTGTCAAGCCAGCTCCAACACCCTTAACCTCCTACAGAAAGCAGCCACAGCAAATTAGCAAACAACAAAAATGTACAAGGCACAATTTAGTTATGCACAAACCACAAACCTTTGTCAGAAGAAAAGTTGCCCATGAAGCAAAGGCAGAGAAAATAGGTGCAGTAAACACACAGACAGTTTCTACAGAGAGAGGGATGTTCAAGGAATGCAAAAACCTGACACCAGAAGAGAATGATCCAAAAGTGTAAACCAGCCTAATAAACTTTGAAATAATTGCTTTCATTACGTGATATTAATATTAGCAGTTATTTGCTAGAAAAAATAAATAAATAAATAATAGAATAGGACAACTATCTCTAGCTGTGTACTTCAAAATACTTACCAATATAAGGTTCCTGCTGTCAAGGTCAGACCAGGATAGACAGTCCCACCAATTACACGACCAAGAGGATACCTAGAAATAGAATAGAAACATGAAAACTAAATTAAACTAAATATATGGAGGAAAACAGTGCCAATCTAAACACCAGCTACTTACCAAGTTCGGTCATCAAACCAGTTCCAGAAATCATATATCCCATTTTTTGTCAAAAACTGAAACCAACAACATGTTTGTCATCTCCTGTGAACCTTTATCATATTGAGATTAAAAAAGTGATAATGAACAAATGCTGCATATGGCTGTGAAAGAAAAAAGGTCAACTTTAAAATGCCATTAAACCAGCATAGAAGACTTCTCATTTCTCCAGAGAATATTTGGTAACAGACGTAAAGCAGTTTTTTTTTCCAAATAATGCTCACCTGTGTGACTCTATAATTGAAATATGGATCAAATTCGTGAATGACACTCTCATACTTTATAACCTGCATACAATGCCCCAACAAATAGAAATGTATCAAAAAACTGTAAATACATTAAAAAAAAAGGAAAATGTTTAATCTCTGAACTTTCAAAAGCATATATTTCAAAATCAACAAAACAACATTCTAAATTAGTCAGTTCATATAAATTCGTACACTATCACTATTTCAAAATAATCATTTCGACCAAAATTACCGGAGAAACCTACACGTAACACAAAATATAGGTACACTAAATGCATTCATGCTACTGGTTTCATACATAAAAAAATTAAAAAGAAATTATAGAACTACAATTTTACAAACTATAATTCAACCAACCCGAAGACTTAAATTTACAACTTTCTAATGTACATATTAATACTAGAATTATTAATTCCAATATTTGTAAAGAACCAGAAAATTCACTTTCGAGATTTCAAATGTAAATTTAAAATGATACCACATACTAAGACGATTATATATCACACTAAAACTAAGTTTATCGTATCTTGCTTTGCATTTCATCAACTGATTCTATCTATTACTCTGTCGCCAATAGTTAAAACACTCTTAAATCATTGACTTAACTAGTGAATGATAAATGAATATCACTTAGTAAAGTCCCTAAAAATGTCAGAACAGTTACAACTAAGTAAACGTGATTTAGCTATCGTGTTTCCTTGGCTTTTTTTTCTTCTCAGCCACGTTGTCAACAACGAAAACACGATAATTACAAACTCTATTGCTATATATACAAGACGAAACGATTAGATTGAACATTTAGCGCCTCAGCTGAATTGAGAAGCATCAAATCGCACTGACAATGGAAAAAAGAGGAAATGAGGTGTAGGTAACAGATCTGTGGAAGCAAGAGGAGTTTCGACGAAAATGCTTACAGAGAAGAGACGGATCGAAAAGGCGAGAACACCGATCAGGAGCAGGATGAGAAATGCGAGCACGCTTCCGAAGGCGTTCCTGATGAGGACATCACCGTTGGGGGCATCGGAGGCCGCCATTGACGGCCAAGAGAAGGGAGCCGGCGGCGAGGCGACCCGAGGGTTGAGAGTGAATCCGAGGGTAGAGGCGAGGCGAGGTGATGGCGATAACCGGGGAAGGGCGACGGCGGCAGGCAAGGTTTGAGAGCCAGAGAGAGTGAGAGGTGGTTGTGAGAACCTGAGAGGGCGAGTCTGAGAGTGGGATTTTGAGATGGAGAAGACTAGGCTATGATATGGTGCGGGAGAGTGTAGCTGCAGCTGCGGGGTCTGAAAGTCACGGTTGACGTGGCAAGGTGCTGTTGAGCTTGCAATAGACCTGTGACGAAATTTTGCCACGCTGGTTCATGTCATTGGTTGTTGGACTTTGCCCCTCGGGTCTTTGGATAACGACGGCTTTACGGCGAATTGGCCATACAACTACGTTAGAGTATTTACCAAAATCAATACAAAATTTTTTTAAATTAAACACTTTAGAATTTTATCGTTTTTTTTTTACAAAATTTAAAAAACAAAAAATATTAAAAATAAAAACAAAAAATAAAAATACAAACAAAATACATTCTAAATTTTTTAAATTCAAAATATACAAATAATTTTTATATTTATTTTCGTCACAATACCATCTCTTTTTATTTTGATTCGTTAATCATCGATAATAATTATTGGTGTGAAATATTAACTTTTACAAGATGAAAAATAAAATAATCTCCTAAAAATTTTTTTATTTATTTATCTCAAACTTAATTATTTATATTTACAAAAATTATGTATTATCAAAATAAATAAACTCATATTTTTTACCTTACAACATATTAATTTAAGGGTAATTTATATGAATAAATTGCATGTAGTTGAAAATTATATATATGTCCTAAACACAAATAGATTATATGGCGTGTTCTCAACACCTCTATATAAATCGAATCAACCTCATTCGAATTATAGTAGTGTACAATTCTAAAGATAAATAGAATTCAATAGATTCGATTTATTACAAAACTCCACTCTATAAATCGAAACATATTAATTCGATTTATTGGTGGACTCCCTAAATAAGGGTTCAAATTGGTTTTATATGATTTATATTCATAATACTCTCTCGACTCCCAAATTTCAAGCTCATATTTTTTTCAGAACACAAAACGACAAAGTTTAAAATTGCGATTATAGAGGACAACTTGAATCATATTTATCGATTAGACGGAGTTATTCATATTGTCGGTAACATTAATGAGGAGGTGAGTACATAAAATTTCGTTCTTCATGTTAGATTAACAATGTTAGCAATTTTTAGTAAATTAGAACTATTATATTCTAAATATTAATTAGAGTAGTGATTTACAAATTTCTATTAGAATTTTAAATTAGAAATGTTAGTGAAAATAGTAATTTAGAATTGTTTTAAATTAGATTTTTATAAAAAAAATAGAAATATTAATGATAGGTGGATGTAAATACTTTGGAGATTTAATTTTTGTGGATAATAAGACTAGAGTATCATGTATGGTAGAAATTTCATGATTAAATTTTGAATATATGTTATGATTAGGCTTTAATATTTTAGGATAAGATGGTCATCATTTTTGCTAAAGACGTACTTAAGTTTGGTTTAGTTCAATTTTTTGAAGAGGTGATTGGGCCTTTCAAAAAGTTCGTGTGCTTGTATTTGCAGCTTTTAAAAGTTGTGGGTACTTTTAAAAGTAGTTAAAGGGGAGTTTTTTTAAAGTTAGTTTATAATTATTAAAATTAAAAAGTCTAATATAACCTCATATATTAATTAATATATAAATTTAATTCTTATATTAATGTCTATTATAATATTTTTAAATTTTAAAAATTATTTTACCAAATACACTT
>NC_029788.2:1870902-1879780 GCF_000816755.2 Arachis ipaensis | reverse complement strand
TGATTTTAACTATTATTTAATTATTTTTTTCAACGGGACATGAATAATTTAGAATTCTTTTAATATAGTTTTTTTGTCAATTATGTAAAGTTTATTCTAGATTTTAGTGAAAAATTACTATTATACAGTCGACCCAATGTATTACTAGCATGAAGAGACAATACGCTATGTTTCTAGACGACCAAATCATATCATATATGCAGGTTGCCATATTATACCTTTTTGTGAGACTCAACGACCACTGATTTAGCTTGGATGAACCGCTAATTAATACTTTTGTGAAAAGATGGCGTCTCGAGATGCATACTTTCATATGCCATTAGAGGAGTTCACCATTACAAGATGTAGCATACTAGCTAGGTCTTCCAATCAATATTGACTACATGAGTGGATGCCTGACAGACTTTGAGAGATTTATTGAGAACGCCCGACTTGCTTGGACTTGGTTCGAGGAGCTACTCGGTGTGTTAACTCATACAGATTGTATTGATAAGTTCACGGTGAAGTGCTAATGCTTTCTCCAGATACAAATGAAGAGACTATTAGGAGATATGTGAGGGCGTACATTATGATGTTGTTATCGACTTAGCTGTTTGATGACAAGTTTGGGACACGTCTTCACATTCGGTGACTCAGCTAACTTATGTAGCTAGGCTGCAAGACTTAGGCAGATTTAGTTGGGGGCTCACACTCTTGCATGATTATATCGATGCTTATGTCATGTTGCCAATAAGAACGTCGTTAAGTTGGCATTTCCCTGCTTTCAAACCCATTGAGTTTGACGCATTTTATTGATCGTTGACGTCAAGATACTTATGTTTTCTAAGTGTGTTATGTCGGTTACTAGTCATTTCAATAACTTGTTATTGTCGATCTAATTTCTTGGATGGCAGGTGGTCAAGATATCAGTCAACCTTGAATGAAAAAGTGTGAGATATATTTTCAAAAGGAAAAGTTTAGGGGGCAGCAACTTTTGTATTTTTTGGCCAATACTTAACCATCAAAATAAAAGTGAGTGATTTTCCACCATTAGATGTAATCTCACACCATTAAAAACACTATTGATGGTCAATTGATGGTTACAAAACACCAAAATTGCTGGCCCCTAGCATTCCTCTTTTCAAAATATGTGAATGCTATTTTGAAGAGTTACATCTCTTCATAGAGTTGTGACTTATTTAAAAGTTATACCTGTTAAAAGGTTGCAACTATTTAAATAGTTATGTCTGTTAAAATGTTGTAACTATTTAAAAAGTTGTGTCTGTTGAGTACATAGCTGCATGTTGCATGTACTCCGTCTCTATAAATTTTCCTCATTTCATTATCATTGGATAATCCATCTCAACACTTTCTTTATGCACAAAAGAAAGAATAGAGAATATTATTCTATAAATTATCATTTAGTGTAAGGCTTGACTGTGTGAGTGTATAAACAAGTCAAGTGTTCTTCATTGTATCATACAGAAAATTCGCCAGTAATCTATTTTGCACACCATTGTAAATTGGTGGGGGCGAATTAAGCCTAAAGGAAAGTGTGTAACACACGCCTTGAAGAATTGCGCTATTTGATTCACTATCCCCTTCTCTCATAACTCACAATCTTTAGGCTTAATTATTCACCAATAAAACAAAAATGGCCGCTGCATAAATTAAGGAGATGACGTCGAATTTTGTCAAGTTAGAAAGATTTGATGGTGAAAATTTCATACGATGGCAAAAGAAGATGCATTTCCTTCTCACAACACTAAAAATGGCATATGTTCTTACCATACCAAGACCACCAGAAGTTGAAGGGGAGGCCGTTGCAGAAACACGAGCCAGGCAAAAATGGGACAACGATGACTATATATGCACTAGGCACATACTCAATGGCATGGCTAATGCATTGTTTGATGTCTACCAAAATGTTGGGAACGCAAAAGAACTATGGGACAAATTAGAGACAAAATATATGGCCAAGGACGCAACAAGTAAGAAATTTCTTATCACTCGCTTTAATAATTATAAGATGGTTGATGGTAGATCTGTCATGGAACAACGGTATGAAATTGAGCGTATTTTAAATAATTTTAAGCAACATAACATGCACATGGATGATACCATCATTGTATCTTCAATTATTAACAAACTCCCTCCATCATGGAAAGAATTCAAAAGAACTATGAAACATAGAAAGGATGATGTTTCTCTTGAGCAATTAAGTAATCACCTTCGTATTGAAGAGAGTATCGTAAACAAGACGATACTAAAGAGTAAAGTGCTCATGCTAATCTTCACGTAATGGAAGATGGAAAATCCAATAAGCCCAACAAGAAGAGATACCGAGATTTTAATAAATCTCAAGGTAACAATGGTGATTTCAGAAAGAAAAAAGAAAAAAAATTGTTTTCATTGTGGAAAACTAGGACATTTTAAGAAAGAATATCGTTTTTTAAGAAAAAAGAAAGAAAAGAACGACACAGCAATAAAAGATAATCTTATTGCTGTAATTTCTGAGATCAACATGATTAAAGACATTGGATCATGGTGGATAGATTCTGGTGCAACTCGATATGTATGCAAGAATAGAGATTTTTTCAAGACATTCAAAGAAGAGAATGGGACTATTCTGTACATGGAAAATGCATCAACTGTTCAAGTAATGGGCAAAGGAACGTTGGAACTTGAATTCACTTCTGGAAGAGTACTGACTCTTACTGATGTATATTATGTACCCGAAGTCAGAAAAAATTTAGTTTCTGTCCCTCTACTTAACAAGTATGGGTTTAAGTCTGTATTTGAAGGAGACAAATTTATTCTGTCTAAGGGTGGAGTGTTTGTGGGTAAAGGATATCTACGTGAGAATATGGTTAAATTGAATATTGTAAATAATAATAATAATAATAATAATAATAATGTTTCTGTTTTTATTTCTGAGTCCTTTGATTTATGGCATAATCGTTTAGGATATGATAAAATATGATCTTATTCCAAAATCAATTAAAAATTCAGATGTATGCACAACTTGTATGTTAACCAAAATAACAAGACTTCCTTTTCAAAGGGTACAAAGAAATTCAAAGTTATTAGAATTAGTCCATTATGATGTATGTGATTTGCATGGTTGGCCTACTATAGGTGGAAAGAAATATTTTGTAACTTTTATTGATGATTTTAATAGATATTGTTATATATATATTTGATGCATTCTAAAGATGAAGTTTTGGATAAATTTAAGATTTTTAAAACTGAAGTTGAATTACAACAAGAAACCTTTATTAAGTGTTTAAGGTCTAACCGTGGAAGAGAAAATTATAATCCTAGTTATTTTGAGTTCACTGTTATTATTCATCAAAGCACTGCAGAATTTGTTGCTTGGCAGCAGCAAGCAAAGAAATTGAATGGCTTAGAGATTTATTACATAAAATTTCAATTTGGCCAAAACTAATGGCACCAATTTCTATATATTGTGATAGCCAAGCAACATTATCAAAGGCTTATAAGCCAAGTTTATAATGGAAAATCTAGATACATTGGAGTAAGATATAACTATGTTAAAAACCTTATTGGTAATGGAGTTATATCTATAAATTTTATAAGGTCAGAACAAAATCTTGCAGATCCTTTGACGAAAGGATTGACAAGGGATTTGGTGTTTAAAACATCAAAAGGGATGAGACTAAAATCTGTATTTTAAATAATTACCAATGGTGGAAACCCAACTCACACTTGAGTAACATTAAGTCTTGAGTTCAATGCGGTAAAGTACACTATTAGAGTAATTACAAGTACTCATAATTATTTCTTTCATCCCAAGGTAAAAAGTACTTGGAACCATAATGGTATAAAGGAACAGGATGAGCTTTGCTCTTAATAGACCTATAGCAAGTATATTATTGTTAAAGTATTTAATTATGGGATATTTTTGATAGAGTCTACCTATATGAGTGTGAACTGAGGCCAGTTCTTAGAATTAAGATTTTACTCTTAAAACACTTACGAAAGGATACAAGACACAAGGCCATGTAGTATACTAAATGTGTCATATTAAATATAACATTTAAATGATACCGAAATTTTATGTGTCATCAGTGTACGCTTGTTCATATGAGTTAAATGGTTCAAAACTTGTCTACTATTTTAAATTCGGATGAATGAATACCACTGGTTACTAGGTAAAGTTTCAAATCGCAAGATACCTCTACTGAAAGCATAAAACTTCCAGAATGATAAGATTGAAAAGAAATTTTGAAAATGATGGGGGATTGTGAGATATATTTTCAAAATATGTGAAAAACTATTTTGAAGAGTTACATCTCTTCATAGAGTTGTGACTTATTCAAAAGTTATGCCTGTTAAAAAGTTGCAACTATTTGAATAGTTATGTCTGTTAAAAGATTGTAACTATTTGAAAAATTGTATCTGTTGAGTACGTAGTTGCATGTTGCATGTACTCCGTCTTTATAAATTTCCCTCATTTTATTATCACTGGATAATCCATCTCAACACTTTCTTTATGCGTAAAAGAAAGAATAGAGAATATTATTCTGTAAATTATCATTTAGTGTAAGGCTTGACTGTATGAGTGCATAAACAAGTCAAGTGTTCTTCATTGTATCCTACAAGAAATTCGCCAGTAACCCATTTTACACACCATTGTACATTGGTGAAAGTGAATTAAGCCTAAAAAAAAGTGTGTGTAACACACATTTTAAAGAATTGCGCTATTTGATTTACTATCTTCTTCTCTCATAACTCTAAAAAAGGACCCATAGCGATGCAGTGGAGGCTAAAGCTGGATTTTAATATTGATTTAGGCAAAACTGGTATTGATTTAGAAGTGGACAAAACACAGTCATATTGATAACTCAACAGAAGCTATATATCCTAACAAAATTGTACAGTAACATGTATGAAGCTAACGGTATAATTAAAATTTTGCTGTTATTATTTCACAAATTAAGAATTGTACTAGTTTATTGTATTATTTTCTAAATATACGTGCTTGTTTATTTTTTGCAGGGCTATAACTTTACAATTGGTTTTGGAGCCATATGGTGCAATAACAAAGCGCTTAACTATAATTTCAGAGGTTTTCAACAGGGAAACCAACGACAGGCCCAATTTCTGAAGCCAAACTTCGAAGCTCAGCCACCTCGTCATCACTGAGTCTCCATCCAAGAGCACCTCTGAATTCCTCAGCTTGTTCGGCTGTTTTGGCTCCGGGTATCGGCACCACATTGCCCTGTGTTATCAGCCAGTTCAGAGATACCTGACAAAACAAATAAAAAACCTTTTCGCTTTATCAAGATTACGGAGCACAAGCTCAAGCCACAAAACACAACAAATAAGGACCAAAACTAAAAACCAAGTATTTTATAAGAACCAAAAACTTATTTAAGCCTAATAGATATTTTAGTTAAATTAAAATTAAGGACCTATGAAGCACGGATACTTCGCTAAGTTGTCGTGTTCTCTGCTTGCTTGCAGTATCCAACGGTATCTTAATAAAAAATAAAAAATTCTTCTTCGGACACGTTTGGACACACCTTAAATACCATAATGTGTTAGCGTATCCACCTTTATTCTTAACTTGTATTCTTGAAATAAATTTAAAAATAGTATATATTATTATTTATTAAAATAAGATATTAAAAATAATTAAAAAAATTAATTTATGTTTTAGTATCAATAAAATATCAAAATACCATTACGATTTATCTAAAAAATACTTTATATTTTATATGTATACGTGTCCTCGTGTCTTATAAGATTTTAAAATTCATATGTCGACGTGTCCCATATCGTGTCATGTCGTGTCCTGTGTCCGTGTCCGTATCAATATCAGTGCATCATAGATTATTCCAACTATTTCTTTTTGTTAATTTAGTGATAATAATGTGGAAGAGAATTGAAATTAATTTTACATCCTTTTTCATTCTAAATAATTCCTATAATTTCTTTAAGATTTTAATTAGTTTATGAATTTTAACCTTTTAACTAATGACCAAATAGATAATTCTCATTAATATTTGATAACAAAATAATTGTAATGACTATTGAAAAATATTATTTGTTTAATTTGTTTTCTTGCATTAGTTAAATTATTGTTTATTATCGTTATGTGTGTGAATATAGAGTTTTTATATGAATTAAAGCATTTAGGATTACTTCAAATATAAAAATGATCACAAATAAATTAATCAAGTCAAATTATTTTGAGATATATATGCGAAATATTTTCAGGAAATATTAGGATTAGTAAGTTGATAAAAAATTTCAAATTAAAATAATTTATAGAGCTATTAATTAAAATTAAGGCACTAATGACAAGGAAATAAATTTTGAAGATGACACATGTAACTATGGAAGTGTAAAAGTTATTTGTACTCTCTTCAGTAAAATTTTTGTCTAATTAGCTTTTTTGGATTTGTTTTATTTATATAGTTTGAGCAGCAAAGAGAACATGTTGCTTCTGCTGTTGAATGTTGTATGAAACAATACGATTTTTCTCAAGAAGAGGCCAATAAACTCATTCTAAAGGAGATCATAGATTATTGGAAGGATATAAACGAAGAATGTCTCAAATCAAATAATATCCCAAGACCTGTGCTTGATTCTATTGTTAATTTTGCCCGTATAATTGAGTTTACATACTCAAATTTTGAGGATAAATACACAAACACAGAACTGCTAAGAGAATATGTTGTTGAACTACTTTTGGATCCAATTGTCTTCTAGCAGTTGTATTAAAAAATATTGAATTATGGGTAGAGTTGCTGTGCAACTATAGTTATCCCAAGTTTATTGTAAGAGTTGTTGTCATATATATATAATTTTATCTTGTTATATAATTTTGCACAAATATTAAATTTCGTAATATAATATCAGTAAAAATAATTATCTTTTATATTAATTACATGAATAATCATTTAAAAAAACGAATGTAATTACACAATGGTATATAAAACGTTTTTATACTGTCAGTGTATCAAAATTAAACTTATATTAAAATATCAAAAAGGAGATACATTGAATCTTTTATGGTTCAATAAAAGTAACTCCATCTATAATTTTTTATAGGTGATTTTGTACTCACAAATTTATTTAGACATCTACCATTATAAAAAGAAATAAAAAAATACATATATATATAAACAATATAAACAAAATCATAGCTTTGTTCTTTATTTATTTATTAAAACTATTTTTTTAGTTATTTCTCAATATTACTTAAAACATTGTAATAATTAATAAATTAATGATTTAATTTCAAATTAGAAGATTTATATTTATCTTGACAAACATTTAAAAATATTTTTTCATTCAACTTTATTCTTTTATAACACGAACACAAAATCAAAAGAGAAACAAAATTAAAATACCAAAACATAATAAGGAAATAAAGTTACAAATTTATATATCAGATTAAACCTTGTTAATAAAAGCTATTTTTCAAAAATAGGGTACTTATAATATTGTCCATCTGAAATTTTAACTTTATGTCTATTACTTATCAATTTATATATTCCTTTTTTGATATAAATTCCGCTACTTTTATTTTTCTCTTCTTGTTAATTTTTAATTAAAAATAATAAAACTTAATTATATAAAGGCTATTATTCGATTAGTTAAATAATCCCTAAGTCAAAAGTATATATTTATATCAAAATTAAATTAAAGTTTATGGTTTAAAAAACATACAAGCAGTGATGAAAGATCATGATCCTGTTAACTTTATTAATATTCTAATTAATACAAATAAACGTCCAAAAATGGATGAGCATTGTTATCCTCCTACTTCCTTTAACTGTCTCTTTATTTTTGAAGTGAATTCTTTTATTAATTATTCTTTCTCTTTCGTGATTTTCGTCCACTCTGTCGTTTTCTACTAAATGACCCATATAACAACCTTAGTTTAGTCTTCCTTTAACTTCTCATACCTTTCTTCTTCTTATTACCTTACTCACAACTTCTACATTAGCTGCTTACATTTAACAAGATGAAACGCCCTGTTCTCTGCTGAAGTCAAAACGACCAAACCTCGTACCACAATGAGTCATTCGTAAGAGTAACCGTTCGAGCCCGTTCCCTCCTTCAGAACGTCCAGAAACCATCGGTCTTTGGTGTGGAACTACCGAATTTAGCGGAATTCTAACATTCATAAGACTAAACACAGGAACACTGTAATGAACGATACACATCAATCTACAGTTAAAATAGGCGTAGGCATTTACTACTTACCCTCTCCTATAGTTAGTATAGTACTAGGCTCACTTAGGCTCAAACTGAGCTAGGTTGTAAAACTGATCTGGTGAATAAATCTGAGAATGGTCTAAAATTTGGACTAATTTTGAATTATAAAAGGCCAGTTTGTTTCTGATCTAACTCTCATATTATGATCTCGTACTCAGTGGTAGTAGTGACGGGAAGAAGAGGAGGAGGTAGTAGTTTGTTTCTGATCCAACTGATGACAAACAACTCAGACCTCATGCTTAACTTCTACCTTCTTAACACCTTCATGCTTAATGTTTTACGACACACACATACTGACATATAGGAGAATAAATGAGAGGCTTGGTCAGACCCAGACTGACTGGGTTTGGAACTTGGATTGAGCCAACTCACTAAAATCTGGCTTTTCTCAAAAATATGAAAGTTAAGTTAATGTAGATTTACTTTGGTTCGGTTTAAACAGGTTTAGCTGACCCAGGCCCAAAGAAGAAATCTGGCTTAGAACAATAAACGTTAGTGTGCATGTTTAGTATTTAAATGATTTAAATATATATATTTACATATATATGAAAAGTAAAAATAATAAGAAACACAAAAACAATACGCATTTCGAATTATAATTAACAATTAAATAGCATATAAAATATTAATTTAAAATAATACA
>NC_029788.2:1805901-1870877 GCF_000816755.2 Arachis ipaensis | reverse complement strand
GATTTATCTAAAAAATACTTTATATTTTATATGTATGTGTGTCCCTGTATCTTATAAGATTTTAAAATTCGTGCGTCGGTGTGTCCTGTGTCGTATCGTGTCCCGTGTTCGTACATCATAAGGACTATTGCCCACGTATAATGCAAATATGCAATACCACAATTTGCTAGCAACGTGCATTTTGTATTGATGAAATTAAATTCACAGTTCTTAAGGGTCAAGAAAGAAAATTATATATTGATGCCATTAATTTTCCATCTTCAGGTTCAATAATAGCATATTAACTGTTATAGCATCTTCATGAATTTGTCAAATCAGGCTATACCATTAGTCAAATGTTCAAGTTATATAATGGAAAAGAATAGTTTGAACCTGTGTAGAAGTTTTATCATACTTCTTTCCTATTTCAGCGATCCTATTCAGCAAAGGTTGAAGCTACAAAATCAAGAAAACACATTAGTTATAAAGTAAATGTGACTACAAATGATTAGATCTAGAATTTGAAGAAAGGTCCCCCCCACCCTTGTTAGAAACTCCGGAGTATAAATTCTACTTCGAGGCCCACTTGGGGGTTTATCCGGCGTATACTTTCCAGTAAGAACACCTGCTTAAGATAGAGATACTGCATAATCTTTTACAGCAATTTTGTTATGAATTCTTGGCATAATAGAGATTAATTTTGATGCACTGACATTCGTGCAATCACATCCGTTTTTTTGGATGACCATTCACGTGGTCCATGTGAAAAGTAGTTATTTTTACTGGCATTACGTAATTGGATGCATGTGTAAAACTACTTTACACTGACAGTGCATAAAAAATATAACAAACATACTACGATAATGAAGAGTTAACCTTGAGCAATTGGTGAATAGGCAATCAATGTGATCCCAAGTTCATCACAGGCAGCCTTTACACCCTTTTCTTCCGGGGCTCGATAAATGAGGCTGTAGTTTACTTGGTTTGAAGCCAATGGAATACCTCTCTTCTTGAGCTTCTCGAAAGCCTCCCGGAGTCGTTTTTCTATCCAGGGTATTCAGATCTCAGATAGAAAATAAACAAGTATATTCAATGCAAAAGAAACCAACATTCTTTGCAGAATTACCGCTATAGTTCGAAACACCAACAGCCTTCACAAGCCCCTTCTCGACAGCATCACCGAGACCATCAATATACCCTGAAAAGTAATTCATAGGTGAACTAAGCTTTCTCTTGATCCGATCTTGAATAAGTTCCATTAACCATATGAAATGAATGGTTTGAGGAAATAATTTTGCTACACTTGACCACCTTCATTTCCCCACACACCAGGCCTGAAAAACAGCACATTACATTGTTAACAAAGATTATTGCACAAAAACAGTTTCATTTAACGGTCTTAGAAGTACAGACCAATGAAGCTGATAAAGATCCACGGAATCAAGTCCTAGTCGACAAAGGGAATCTTTAAGAGCAGAGAGAACGCTTTGCCGGCCGAATCTCCATGGTAGCGCAGCAAACTTAGTTGCAACTGCAATCTCAACATCTGGATCCTTTTCTTTTCGTTCCTTAATAAATCTTTAGATAACAAACAAATAGATGCAGAAAATTTTGCTTATTCCTTCAATACTGCATATGAAAATCATGTAAATATTTTAAAGCTCATACCTTCCAAGAAGAACCTCTGAATTTACAGCACCTAGAGCCAGCTGAAACAAAGAACACAGTTTATTAACATCAACTGATATTTGTCAAAGTACTTAGATTTATGAGATGGTTTACGATATTGATAGGGCACGAAATTATTGTTGATACATGCAACTAAGGACATCTTATGAGAAGAGGCTTGGCAATTACTGAAGAAAGCTAGATGAGTCAAAGACTCACCCCAGAACCGTAGACTTCAGCAGTGTCGAAAAAGGTTACACCGCCGTCAATACTGGCGTTAAAAGCATCTCTAGCAGCCTTCTCCTTCCTATCTGCAACACCCATGAACAAAAGATGAGTAGATTCTTAATCTCAAAGCGTATATTTAGTAACTATTCCATCCAATTTCAAAGATAACATATATTTTCATACAACAAAAACCTCTTTTTGCAGCCTTAACATCCTTATATGCATTGAAAGAGTCTACCTAGTTCCAATGTTTACCATATAAACCTAACTACCTAAACTTCCTAAAACAAAAAATCCTATGCCGCTATCCAATGGAAATTACTACTCACCAATGCTTGACAGCCAAATTTGTTTGAATATTTGACAATTTAACAATAACAACTTTTTAGAAGTTACTAGGAAAAGCTTTTGCAATCATCAAAAATTGAATATATCGAACAACTTTTTTAATCAAGAATTGGTGCCAAATAAAATATTCATGAATTGTCTATTAAATAAAATATTTTTATAGTTTCTATTCAAATACAATAGATGCACTCTACAGTACATATCAAAGTTGTATAGAGAGAGTATAGATTCTTTTTGTGGCTATTTTTGATTGTGCGAAAAAACTTTCTTCTAGGGCTTGAACTTGTTAATAGTACTATTTGATTCCATAAAAAGAAATATCTGTCAGCGTATAATTCACCAAAGGAAAAATCTACAAGGCCAGCAACTTTATCAAATTCTGGCGAGCATGTAACCATCAAAGAAGAGTAAGCCATTAGATGAAATCTCACACTAATCTCACACCATTCAAAATCTCATTAATGGCTATTTGATGGCTATAAATCCCAAAAGTTGCTGGCCCTAACATTCCTCCCAAATATTTCTAACACAAAAGCAATTCTTTAAAAAGAGAGAGATATTATTACCATTCCAGTCAAAATTGTTCCAGTAAGTAGTATCTCCCCATGACCAAGCTCCAATTCCAAGTGTTGTGACCTTCAAACCAGAGGCACCCAAATTGACCTTGTCTTCCACTCTCTTCACAGTCGCAGAACTCTCCCACTCCGATGCAACACTCCTTATTCTTGAATGACCCACCAGAGTAAAACCAGCACTGCTTATATGCAATGACATGAGTCTAAATAAATTAATAAATAAAATGAAACTAACTGACTAATATTTATGAATATAACAAAAAAACAGCTATGTATGTTTGTTATAATATGAATGAGAGGATCCAATTCTTTTGTTCGATCGAAAGTTCAAACAGCAGATAAAAAATTTGCGGCACAGGTTCTTGCAGACGGACGCGGATTCGTTGCTCCACGACATTTCTGTGAGTAACGTTCTTCACGGTGTATATAATGACCATAATGTCCCTCCGTCGCCCCATGTGACCATAATCCCTCCATGTTTTTTTAATAAATTAAAAGTCAAATTTTTAAAAGGTTAAGTATGATTTAAATCTCTAAAATAGAGGTTATAAATTTTTTTTATTTTTTATTTTCTATAAAATAATCTCAAATATTTAACTTAATCGCCACGCACCTCGTTTCGTCGTTTGTTTTGGTAATTATATTTATGAATTTTTTGTTCTTGTAATTGGAGGTGAATTTGGGGATTTCTGATTATTGTAGTTGCATATGAGTTTTATTAATGAAAGAGGAAGAATTTTAATTTTGAGTTTTGTTAATGATTCTAAGTTTTGATGATGATAATAATGATGATTTTTTTGTTTTTCTGAGTTCTGCGTTTTGATGATGATGACGATAATGATGATGATATGATGATGATGATAATGATTTTCTGAGTTCTGGGTGGGGTGATGCAGATGGTGATGGAGTGGTAGTGAGTGGGGATGATTGTGGTGGGTTTTGAGTTCTAATGTTTCTTCTTATAATTTCATTATCCATTGTTGTTGTTGTTGTTGTTCGTCTTATGTTTCTTCTTATGCTTCAGGTTTATTTTGGGAAAGAAGAGGGAAGGTTATTTTCGTCCGAAGGACAATTTTAAAATTAAGTTAAATCTTAGAACCATTTTATAGGTAAAAAAAGGTTGGAGACGAAAAAAATTTTCAACCTCTATTTTGAAGACCAAAACCGTACTTAACTTTTTTTAAAACGTTTTAATTATTAATTTATCAGTTTAAAAATTTAACCATTTTAATTGTAAGTTATAATAAAATAATTTTATAAAATTATAATTAAAAATAATTTATTATATTGTCATAAAAAAAGAATAATATACGGTTTTACCACATGGTTGTCCAACGTGGTAATGGTAAGGAAGAGCTCAGGTAAATGGCGCATGTGCGTCGACTTTACAAACTTAAATAAAGCTTGTCCTAAAGATGCATACCCATTGCCTTGCATTGATAAATTAGTTGATAACGCCTCTGGTTTCAAAGCTTTGAGTTTTATGGATGCATACTCTGGCTATAACCAGATTCTAATGCACCCAGAAGACCAAAGCAAAACAGCTTTTATAACAGAACATGGGAATTTTTGTTACAAGGTAATGCCCTTTGGCCTAAAGAATGCAGGTGCAACATATCAGAGGCTAATGGACAAGGTATTCCAACAACAGATAGGCCGCAATATGGAGGTCTATGTAGATGACATGGTAGCAAAAACGCATATGCAGGGGTCACACTATGACGACTTAGCAGAAATCTTCAGACAACTCGGAACATATAACATGAGACTCAATCCAGACAAATGTGCGTTCGGAGTACAAGGAGGGAAGTTCCTGGGATTCATGTTAACATCTCGAGGCATCGAGGCCAACCCAGAAAAGTGCAAGGCCGTACTTAACATGACAAGCCCAAAAACGATAAAGGAAGTCCAGCAACTTGCAGGACGAATAGCTGTCCTGTCACGTTTCCTGCCTGCAGTGGCAAACCGATCTTATCACTTTTTCCAGACATTCTCTAAAGGCAGGAAGTTCAACTGGACAGACGAATGCGAAAATGCTTTCACCGAACTTAAACAACACTTGACATCACCACCAATCCTCCAAAGACCAGAGACAGGTAACCCACTGTACTTATACCTATCAGTATCTAACCATGCTATAAGCTCGGTTTTAGTAATAGAAACAGGAAGAAAGCAAAGCCCAGTATACTTCATCAGCAGGGTGCTATAGCCAACAGAAACAAGGTACCCGAAGATAGAACAACTGGCACTAGCACTAATTACCACAGCAAGAAGACTGCGGCACTATTTTCAGAGCCACACAATCATAGTACGAACAGACCAACCGCTAAGGCAGATATTAACCAGACCCGAGCTCGCCGGCAGATTGATAAAATGGTCGGTCGAGCTCTCCGAGTTCGACATCCAGTACGAATCAAGAAAAACACTGAAGTCGCAGGTGCTAGCCGACTTTATATCGGAGATGACTAATGACACACACAATACAGAGGTCAGTTGGAGCATACATGTGGATGGAGCGTCAAACAGAGAAGGCAGTGGGGCAGGGATACTACTAAAAGAAGGAGACAAAGTGATGGCCGAGCAGTCACTACAATTCCGCTTCAACGCAAGCAACAATCAGGCAGAATATGAGGCCCTACTTGTGGGACTAAAGCTCGCCCTACAACTACAAATACCTCGAATAAAGCCTACTGCAACTCTTCATTAGTGGTACATCAAATAAAGGGCGAATTCCAGGTAAAAGATCCTTTGTTAGAGAAATATTGGCTCATAACAAAGGATCTAATTTCAAAATTTAAAGAATTTGATATTATCCATGTAAACCGAGAACAAAACACCAGGGCCGATGTGTTATCTAAGTTAGCCACAACACGGCAAAGCATTAGCAGCAAAGATTCTGCGAACAGGATACTATTGGCCGACGATAAAACGGGACTGCATCAATAAAGTAAAGGCATGCGATAATTGTCAAAAGCACGCCACCCTCTCAGAGACCCCGGCCGAGGAGCTCCATACCATAGAGGTAAGCTGGCCTTTCGATAGGTGGGGATTGGATATCCTCGGACCCTTTCCGAAAGCGCCAGGCCAGGTAAAGTTCCTCTTAGTGTCAATTGACTATTTCTCTAAGTGGATAGAAGCACAACCACTAGTGCACATAACAGCAGAAAAAGTGCGATCTTTTCTATGGAAAAATATCATATGCAGATTCGTTATCCCAAGAGAAATAATCTCGGATAACGGGAGACAATTTACAGACCACAAGCTCGGCACCTTTCTGACAAATTTTAACATCAAACATCACTTCAGCTCAGTAGAGCACCCGCAGACTAACGGACAAGTTGAATCAGCTAACAGAATTATCTTGCAGTGATTAAAGAAAAAGCTCGGGGAAGCTAAAGAAGAGTGGGCCAATCTCATTCCAGAAATTCTATGGAGTTACAACACCAGCATTCAATCTGCCACAGGGGAAACTCCCTTCAAATTGGTATATGGCGCAGAAGCGCTCATTCCAGTAGAGGTCAGCATCCCAACGTTAAGAACCGAGCTCTATAATCAACCAAATAATCAACAAGCTCGGACAGCCGAATTGGACCTTGTAGAAGAAGAAAGGGACATTTCCGCCATAAAACAACGAGCCAGAAAACAATACCTAGAGCTAAGACACAACAAAAGAGTAGTACACAGATCCTTCAACAATGGAGACCTCATACTTAGACGAACAGAAGATGCTCGGAAACCGTCATCACATGGCAAATTAGCTGCAAATTGGGAAGGACCTTTCCGAGTCCTTCAAAACCTCGGAAAGGGGGCTTACAAATTAGAAACACTTAGAGGAGAACAACTTCCAGGAACATGGAACGTCTCCTCTCTAAAGGAATATAAGTCATGACATAGCCTGTATAATAGCGAATGATGGTACTCTTTTTCCCTCCGAAGGTTTTTTCCCAAAACGCAAGGGTTTTACTCGGAAAGGGTTTTAATGAGGCCGGACGCAACAAATCATTGTACCCATACAACTTAATGTGCAACCAAAACAGTTCTCATTTTGACAGTTAGCATACATTTCAGTTAGAAAACACTTCAAATTATCCGAGCATAATCCTCGGAACCCTAACATCATGAGCCAAGCTTATTCCTCGGAAAACCTCCACCACAAAAACAAGTCAAAGTTTTTCCCAATGAACAAACTAATCCGAGCTTCATACTCGGAATTCTAAATGCGCATACCGAGCATAATACTCGGAAAAAATACAACAAACGTCAAACTATTTAAACAAGTCTCAAGGGATCACTCTACCACAACCCTTATATTAGAGCTACTGCTCTCTTTACCAACAATCAAGAAACAGTTGCAACTGTCACTAACGCAAACACACACATAATTGCAATCACGATTCTCATCACTTTGTAGAAATATCATATTTCATAAAGCTAAAACAGTCATTACCAAACCGAGCCGCTCGGAGGCCAAAATACCACTACTAACGATAAAACTAGAGATTGTTCAAACAAAACAGTCACAAGTCCAGAAACCAATACACCATGCACAGAGCTTACAAAAGAAAGCATAAATTAACAGCCTAATCTGCCTTATCACCGATACTAGACTCCCCACTACTATCTGAAGCAGCAGCCTCATCATCCACAAGCTGCCCATTCACAACTACTTTAGTCGCATCAAGCATGTCCGCATCCGACCCAGGAAACAACACCCGCACTTGTGAAACAGCGCACTCGAAGCCTTGTGCATATGACTCGTAGACCTCAGTCTGCAACTCCTTCACTCTTGACCCCAAGCGATCATTCTCGGCCTTAACGGTCTTCACCTCCTCTACAGAAGAAAGGTGAAGACGTTTTTCCTCAGCAAGCTCGGATTCTTTCAACTGTAACGAGGAGGACAATTCCATAATAGTCTTCTCCTTTTTCTCCAAAGCCAAGGACAGCTCGGCAACATCCAGAGCAGATTTATTTTCTCTCTCAAAAACTAGCTCTTGAGCACGACCAACAGCCACAATACGTGCACCAATCACCTAAAACAAAAACAAAGAACATCAATATAATATAACAAGCGCACACTAAGGCAAAATACAACCCTCACCTGCATAAAGCGGCTCACTCCCACATGGCCGACATCCTCAATCATCTTCATATCGTTCGGGAAGCAACAAAGCTCATCAGCCATGACAGAGAAAGGATACAGTTTTCCCCACAAAGAACGACAATGAACATCTTCCGAGTAGCCATGCAGTCTTTTTTGAGACTCATAGGCAGACTCCACTCGCTGAAGCTCCATAGAAGACTCCCCTTCCTTCAGGAAAGCCTCAGCAATCTTCTCTTTTGCAAGACCTCTCTTCCATTTAGACTTAAGAGCAACCTCGGGCTGAATCACAGGACCTTTGTCAGCATTGGTAGCCGAACTCTCCTTCTCAGTTTTCTTCCGCTGATTGAAGAATGACTTCAAGCCAGCAGTGGTAATCGTAGACACCTTTTCACCTGCACCGAAAGGCCAATAGAATAAGAACAAACAAAGACAAAACAAACAACTAAGCAAAAACAACTAATTTACCTAGATATCTCAGAACCGCCTCTCTATCAGAATCCCACTTTAACAATTCGGACACAAATAGTAACCCCTTTGGGCCCAACTTCTCAAACAGAAACTCCATCAAAAGTTGATCATCAACTGACCTATCATCCACATCTAAAGCTTGCACAGGTTCGGAACACCATGATAGAGGGAACTTCTCGACAAGAAACTCATTTAGATAAAAAGGAAACTCCTCGGGTACACTCCTCACTTTAACATACATGGTTTTAAAATCCTTAAAAGAGGACTTGTAGAGACCGAAGATAGCACGACGGGGGTAACTACTAAGATTAACCCAGAGACCTCGACTAACCCCTTTAGCTTGAAACAAAGAGAAAAACAATCGAAGAGAGGGCGGCTGCTCAAGGAATTCCATTAACACCTCAAATGCCCTAACGAACCCCCAAGAGTTTGGGTGAAGTTGACTCGGAGCGCAATTCAACCAATAAAGCACACCACACTCAAATTCAGTAAAAGGGACTCTAACTCCCAGTTCAGTAAAAAGACAGCTATACATATAGAAATAAGCCCAGTCATCACGGGAATGGAAAATCCGATCATCAACACCACAGGGAAGTATCTCTATTCTTATACCACTACCCCTCCTAACCCAAACGTTCGAACCCAACATATCAACAGACTCCTGATCACTAAACTGAGACACATACCCCTTAACCCTAGAATCAACCCATCCATACAAACCCCCCTCACCCTCATTAGGCATTCTACTTTCCATACGAACAGGGAGCAAAGAATCGAAATCAAGAGAAGAAGAGAGAAGCAGCGAGAAAACAAATCAACACTCACCTTTCTTGCTCATTTCTCCAAAAACGCAGAGGCACCCAATACAAAAAAGAAAAATACTAAGAAAAATACTAAGGAAAGGAAGCACGTTTATTACATAGTGGGAAGGCAGTTACATATGAAACGTTTTCCTTTGATCTACACCATCAGAAACCCACGATCAATCCTCACCAAATCAAACGGTCAGGGGCTCCTCGAAACTCACAATGCAATCAAATCAATCATTCATTAACGCACGAAGAACAACGCAGGCAATTAATGCTACAGACCATTTCAAAACACCAAGGCGCCAAAACTAAGACAAGCTCGGGGGCTGTAAGGGGCACACATAATAAATAAAGCGACCGAGGATTTTGCCATCCGAAGTGTACAAAGCTCGCCTTAGTCTTGTCCAAACCAAGGCAAGCTTGGGGGCTATGATACGTCACCCACATCCTCGGTCGCCCGGAATACTCGGCACGCAAATATCTGAGGCTGGCGTCACATCAAACAAACTCGAAACAAGAGCAGGTAAGCTCGGCCTCACCTGTCCGAATAAATAGACACGTGCATCATAAAGCTCAGTCCCGCATCAGCCACCCAGAATACTCGGTACGTGAGCAGATAAGCTCGGCCTCGCCCATTCGAAGAAATAGGAAACGTGCTCAACAAAACAGAAGATCATAACCAACCTACAAACTAGGACTTATCCACTAACGGGTAGAAACCAACTCCTATAAAACCTAGCTAATATGCTCGGCTAGGTCTCAGGTTCTATCACTCTCATTCTTCTACTCTTTACTCTTAACTCACTCACTGAGAACCATTACTGACTTGAGCGTCGGAGTATCTTGTGCAGGTATTCCCGCCGCGGTGTTTGACTTCGGCCGACGTAAAGCTCTTCCTCCTTGGTGGTGACTCACTCGGAAGCGCTTAAGCTCGGCCTCCCTAGTGTTCGGACAAACCACATAGAAAGATAAAAAGGTAAAAATGCGCAACTACCCAGCTCTTATGTTATCTCCGGCATAGCCATCAACAACATGAGCTAGTTCCACACCATTCCGTAGTAGAAAGCATCGATTGTGTCGCACACTCCGCAACTCCTACTGTTTTGTTCTGGAAGATCACACCATTCCTTTGTAGCCAAATATTCCATATAACTGAAAAGAACCCGACCAACCAGTACTTGCGTACCTCCTTTTTCATAGGAGTGGATTTCCAACTCTAAAAGTGATCTTTCATGGTGCCAAGGGCTGTCCACACGTGACCAAATTCCGCGGTCCATATACACCAAACCTGCCAAGAGAACTCACAAACAACTAACAGGTGATGAACATTTTCAACCGCCTTTTTACACAACACGCAGATATTCTCAGTCGGTTCCAAGATTCCCAACCTACTAAATTATATTATTTTAAAGTTTTAGATGTTAGTTTTTTAATGTCGTTAAAATTGTATTATTTGGATTTCTATAACTTAAGTTATGATTAAATTAGTGCAAAAAATTAGAATTGACAATATCTGATATATTTTTTACACTAATTTTTAATTGGGAGTTACACCTAAAATCGTTTAAAAGTGAAAAAAGTATTCAACATAAAAATTACAAAACTTGAGCTCTTATTTTCAACGATTCTAAGTTTGTTCTAATTTAATCACTATAATTTGTTGTGTTGTCTTTTTTTTCTTAAATAATGTCTTGTATTTCAACACACAACTTTAAACAAAACTTGTCACATGCACAAATTGAATATCAAAGCAATTATATTCAAATCAAAGGTAAAATTTATTTAAATTATCAATTATCACAATTAAAAAAAAAATACAAAACCAATTGAAATTAAAAAAATAAAAAATTTTATTCAAATTCAAGTAAATATATGCATTTTCTAGTCAATAATTGGATTTTATCCCCTTCTCACAATTCTTTATATATGTTTGTTCACATTCTTACTTTTTTTTTTCTTTTATTTGAGCCTATATCTAAAATAATTTTAGATATTTTTTATCCTTAGTATACTTTAGAAGAAAGAGTCTAAATCATTTTCTGCTCTTGTTTTCCTCCTTTTGAACCAATCTAATTTCAGGACAAGCCTTTAGAGCCATATCCTATAAATGATCCCTCATCTGAAACAAGTCATCTTAAGACACTTCCTCATACCTTTGAGATCAGCATCTCCTCAACCTCTTAACTCAATGCAACCACCGCCAAAAATTAAAACCTTGATGGCCAATCAACAAAATCTGATTGCCCTCAAACAGTATCAAGCCACAATGATAGAGATTCTTGGGACTCTCAGAGAATTTATGAAGGGATAAATAGGGACATCCCTCCTTTTTATGATGCCAAAGCGGGAGAAAAAAAAGATAGACACCTCTTAACTTTCATCTCACATCTTTTCATCTATTTGTTAAGCTCTCATCACTAGCACTCACTCCTCTATCACATGTTGTTGAACCTTTTTTTCACTCTCACACATCATATTTATCCACTTATTCACTTAGTCCGAACACAATTTAGTCAGCACTACATATTTTGTAACGATCAAACTTTTAATATGTCATAATCAATGCTAGCCACCAGTTAAATATAAGTGAGTATAAAATTAAAATACTATTTAAAAAGAATTATTATGCGTTTTTACTATATAATTAAACATTAGCATTTAAAATAATAAGGAACGATATAGTTTAGTGGCAACGAGAGTATTTAAGCACAAAAAAGTCCTACGTTTAAACCACAAATTAATGAATTTTAGAATTATATCTTCAACAGTTCGCTTGAACCGGTTTTTACTAATTTTGAACGATTTTCAATTTCGACTGGATATTATCTTTAACCGGATGAAAAATTGAACCGCATCGATTAGGAATCTACTTCACCAATTTTTCGGTCGAACCGATTCCTACCATTAACATTGCATAGAGATCAGGTGATATATAGTGACTGGTTGACTGAGTAAGAAAGAAAAACAAGAAACAACAGTGCATAATATAAGACAATTACGTTATTTTAAATAAGTAAATAAAAAGACTAAAAATAAAATTTTATTCAAATTTCTGTTTTAAATTTACATCTCATGGAGTTTTAAATTTTTAGACATTAAGGAAGTACTCTAACAGCCGCCTAATTTCTCCTCTATTCCTCATACAAAACGTATTCACTACCCTGGGGCGTAATGTCCCAGCTGCATCGGTTAACAAACTCAACTTAACTTCTTACTATATAGACCTTATTTTTTGTATGCAGTTATTTTTTCCATGTTCAGGCCTAGGCCTAGTCTTCTTAACAAGTTTTTTTAATAATTTCATTCATATCTTTCCTTCATGCAAAAAATTTTACCTAGTCCAACCTCCTTTTCATGGCCCAATTATTTATATTGGTGTTCAAGTCCATATTGCTATAAATAAACATTACAATTACTTTGTTAACATAAATTGATTAGTATTACTTAATGAAATGTTTTAACCAAATGTACGTCACATCTCTTTTGAAGTGTGAAATCTCACTCAGAACACTCCAAGTACATGCTCTAGTTACCGGGCAGCAGCTCACTCATGAACAGCGCATTCTGGCGTGACATGTTTCATCAGCATATGCGGAAGAATCTATGTTCAGCACCAGAAAATTTTCCTACTACTAAAAAAACTTTTTCTCATGCCACTAATATGCAAGGGAAGTGTCCTACTCATTAAAAATATTAGGCTAATTTTTTTTCATAATCCTCAGATTATGATTGTAAAACATGAGCTACCAAGATTATATAGTAGGCTGCAACAATCTCTATCTCAAAGTTCTATTACCAATACAGAGTTTGTGATTTTAAATAATATTGTACAACATCTTGCCACAAAATTCGATGTTTTCTGAGTAAGTACTTAAATACAATCATAAAATTAGTAGAAATGTTGTTCTAGACATCACTGAATTTGAGTATTAAATTAAAGAGTCTTGTAAGAAAAAAACTAAGATTCAATTTGGGTAAATTTTTTAAATAAATTCTTTTAAAAAAATTTAAAATATAAGGACTTTTATTAATAATAACTTATAAATAAATTATTTTGTATTTAAAAAATTATTAATTTTTTTTAAATCAAAAATAAAAAAAAACTTTTAAAGCTTTCGAAACAGCCCTTTTAAGTCTTTAACTTTTGATAGTTGGAACCTTTTCAATAAACTCGATCATAGTAATGATAGAATAGAATGTGTTGAGTGTAAAGGATATAAAAGAATATATAAAACTAGAGATAAGCGATATGCAAAATTAAGCATAAAGATATTAATCAAATAATAGCTAATATACTTAATAAAATTGGATCACATAAGATAAGATTTCAAAATGTTGTATAGAAAATTGACCGGATCCGATTCAGTCCAGCCGACTAGTTCAGTAATTTTGAAACAATTTTTGAAATAGCGATTTCTGATTCGCAGTTAAACTAGTTTGGCCTATCAATCCAGTCCGATTTTTAGAATTACGTTTCTGTGGCCATACATTTAATCGGGTAAATATCCCCGTTTGCCAACAAGTATAGACCAATCAATATTATAATATCCATGATAAAAAAAGAATTTAAATTTTTAAGAGAAAAAAGTTGATAAACTAATAAAATAAAAGATTAATTATTATTAATTTTATAATTTTTATAAAAAAACGTGTTCTGATTAACTTTTATTTTACCATTTTGTCATCTTTCTCATTTCAGAAGAAGATGATCCACCGAAAAAAGTGCAATACCCCAAAGATGATCAATCGGGTAGAACCGAACAAGTAATACTTGGAAAGCTTCTGCACGTTCTTCCTTCTCCGAAAGTAGAAAGAAAATGATGGTTGGTAAAGAGAAGGCAAAGGCAGTGATAGTCGGGGGGAGCATAGCTGGAATATCAACTGCACATGCTCTTATCTCTGCTGGTTGGGATGTCGTCCTGATTGAGAAAACCACTGCACCTCCAACTGGAAGCCCCACTGGTGCTGGTCTTGGACTTGACCCTCTCTCTCACCAAATCATTCAATCTTGGCTTCCACTTCCTCAATTCCTACATAACACCACTCTCCCACTAACCATTGATCAGGTTTCTACTACTCAACTTGATGATGATTCAGGATGCACTGAATTTCAAACTTCATATATTACTCCATGCTTGTTACTTTGTTTCACTAGGAACCGGTTGAGCTACTAGCTAGTATTTAATTATTTATCTGAAAAATGGATAATTCAAAGAAAAAGAAGGGGAAAAATGATTTGGATACCAGTAATTTTTAGTATTTTTGACCATCATTTGACAGCACAAACGCGAAATTGTCATTTTACTAATTCATGTGTGCGAATTTCGAAAAAAATATGAGTGCAAATTATATTGATTCATGGGTGCAAAATATCTTGATTTATGTGCGTAAAACTGGATCCTCTAAATTTTAAATTTCACTTTAAAGAGAAAAGTATGATCTCTCACTATTCATTTTATAGGTGGGACCAAAAATAAATGAGGAGTGTTAGGGGGCAGCGACTTTTAGTATTTGTAGCCATCAAATAGCCATCAATGATGATTTTAATGGTGTGAGATTGGTATGAGATTTCATCCAATGACTCACTTTTTTTTTACTGCTTACATGCCGGCCAAAATTTGAAAAAGCTGATGGCCCTCTAGACTTTTCCAAAATAAATATGAGAGAGAAACGATTCAAGAGTAGAAGATCACACTTTCCTCCCTAAAGTACAAATTCAACATTTAGAGGATCCAAATCCATGTAAATTATATACTTCTTATGTGTAAAATATCTGTAAATATAGGTCTAAATTATTGCTGATTAAGTGCTAACTAAAAATGATAATATTTGTTGGCCATTGCTCATGTTTTATTTCCCCTTATTTTTTTTTGGTTGTGAGCAGAACCAAGCAACTGATAGTGAGAAGAAGATCAGGAAGACATTGACAAGAGATGAGTGTTTCAACTTCCGAGCAGCGCATTGGGCTGATCTTCATGGCCTTCTATACAATGCGCTGCCGCCGAGTGTATTTTTATGGGGCCACCTCTTCCTCTCTTTCCATGTTGTGGACTTCAAAGGTTCCATAACAACAAAAGTCAAGGTTCTGAAAACCGGAGAGGTCATCAATATAGTAGGGGATTTGCTTGTTGCAGCTGATGGATGCCTCTCTTCCGTTCGGCAGAAATATCTCCCTGATTTTAAACTGCGGTTTGTATCTTCAAATAAGATGACACAAATTTTTTACTTTCATAGATTATCATAGGATATTATAGAGATCTACATTGCTTTTTGCTGTTCTTGTGTGTTTGCATGAGTTCCTCTAAGGCTATGATGTGCAGGTATTCAGGATATTGTGCTTGGAGAGGGGTTCTTGATTTTTCGAAAATTGAGGATTCAGATACAATAACAGGCATCCGCAAGGCATACCCTGACCTTGGAAAATGCTTGTACTTTGACTTGGGCTCAGGAACACATGCTGTGTTCTACGAGCTTCTAAACAAAAAGCTCAATTGGATTTGGTATGTGAATCAGCCAGAGCCACAAGTTAAGGTAATATTCTTCATTTCCTGAAATCATATTACCTAGAATCTCGATTTAACTCTTAAAATCTTTCGATATTATGATTTTAAATGAGTTAGTCGATTTTACAAATTTTGTACTAGATCCGACGATTTTACGATTTACATACTTAATTTAGTTTTTCGATTTCACGTAAAATCTCTATTTTTTCTGCCTTGCCTAAAATACAAATTTTCAGTCATTTTACAATCAAATATGTTACCAACTTGGTATATAAGGAGGAAATTGGATCAGCGAGTGTTCACTGTATCTCGAAATTTGAAGACATTTTATAGAATTCAAAAGCAGAAACCCCCTATTTTTTATTTTTGGCATAACTACTCAAGCAAGAAGATAGGAAACTTTCATGTCCAGATTTTAAATGTGGAGATCCTGTTGGATCTGATCCAAATTTTTCCATTAAAAGGTTCGGGTTTGTTTGGACGCTATTTTCAGCCATGTAAAGATCTTTTTATCTATTAATTATGTTTGGATAAAATAAGATAAAAATATTTTTTTGTTCATTTATTATGTGAAAAACATCTTTTTTTTTTTTTTTTAAAAAAGATCTTTTAAAAAAAATGTAAATTATATCTTCTCAAAAAATATGTTTTTTATTTTTTAGTGCTCTTACTTTTATTGTTAAAAATTTGTCAAACACACTAAAAATAATTTTTATTGAATTTTTTTATCGATTTAATCGCGTCCAAACAAGCACTTCATCCAATAGAACAACTTTTCAGGGAACCTCTGTGACGATGAAAGTAAGTAGCGAGATGATTGAGAAAATGTACCAAGAAGCTGAAAAAGTGTGGATTCCAGAGCTGGTAAAGGTCATGAGAGCAACAAAGGAACCCTTCTTAAATTTTATATATGATAGTGATCCCTTGAAGAAGATTTTTTGGGAGAATGTGGTGTTAGTAGGAGATGCAGCTCACCCCACAACTCCTCATTGCCTTAGAAGCACAAACATGTCAATATTGGATGCATCAGTGTTAGGAAAATGTTTGGAGAAGTGGGGAGTGGAGAAGTTAGAATCAGCTTTAGAAGAGTATCAGTCCATCAGATTGCCAGTGACCTCCAAGCAGGTGTTGCATGCAAGGTGGCTTGGTCGCATAAAGCAAGGTTTGGTTCTTCCTCAAAGGGACCCTTTTAACCCCAAATCAGCAACACCAGATGAATGCCAAGAGCTTCTGCAGAGGAACACACCTTTTTTCCACTGATGTGCCTATGCCAATTGCTTCATTTACATTTTGCATCCACCAATTGATTTCCAGTGATGTAGGAAGTATTCTTGCAAGAATATGTTGATTTGTATACATATATCATGATAACCATCTTTTTTTTTTTTTTTTGGGTTGCCTATGGTATACCCCAACCCGACAGGACAAGGACTAATCCGTCACGGATCGGAGCTCCATTTAAGGGTCTGCCGCTGGCCAATGGGTTGCTGCATGCACAAGGCGGGATTCGAACTCCCGACACTTGCTTAAGCGGACGAGTGAGCTGACCACTCGACCAACCCAAGTTGGTTATGATAACCATCTATTTGAAGCACATGGGCTTTCAAACTTTATTTCCGTTATTTAAAAAAATAATAAAAAATTGGATCAAGATATTTCATTTGACATCTCATAAGAAAATTTCGGTAAATTAGAATACATCTACCCAAAAATTGGTTAGAAGTAGCGGTATAAACAGGTGGGGCTAAGCTTTATTCTTAGTAGGCCATATTTGTAATGTAGTTAATTGGTCTGCAGTATGCTAGACTCAATTAAGAGGTTGCGGGTTCGAGTCTCCTATCTTTGGTAAAAAAAAAAAAAAAAACACAAGCTAACTTTGAAAAACACCTCTTTAGGTGCTTTTAATGGTGTATGGTACCGTATTTTAAATATGTTTTTTAACTTTTTGAAAGGCTATTTAAAGTTTTTGAAGAATTAAAAAAATTTTATTTTTCTCTTTTTTAAAAGCTATTTTATCACTCTTATTTATTAAAATAACTTTAAAACAAGTACTTCTATGATAAAAATTCAGATACAAAATAACTTATTTATAAATTACTTTTAATATAAGTTAACGAGCTATAACTCAAATAGCATAATCTCTCTATCTTTACCTAGAGATCTCAAGTTTGAGTCTCACTCTTAACTATATTAAATGTAATATTTATGAAAATATCTAAACATTTAAAGTATTTAGAAAATAGTTCTGAGAGTCGAATTAAATCGGCCAGTTTAATCGAAATCGGTCACCTAACCAGTCAGGTTCAGGTCAAAAATTGATTGGCAAAGAATAGGTCAAAGAATGGGAAAAACCTATCAAGCTTAAGCTTAAGTAGTGCTGAAAGACATATAACGCTAATTTGTGAGTTAAAGTCAGACCTATATCTCTAAATATGACAGACCAACGACTAACCTATTACGAATCTGAACTCTATTTAAGAATTTGTCACTGGATAATGAGTTGCTGTATGCACAAGATTCGAACTATAGACCCTCACTTAAGTAAACGGGTGATGTTAACCTACTCGACCAACCCAAATACTTGCTAGTTGCTACTGAACAAAAAAACTGATTCTTGATTTTATACACATGCCCAAATAACTTCACATCTTTTTTATTAAATGAGTAAACACTTCAAAATTAGTCCTCCAAAAAATATTGAAATCCAACCAACAGCTTGATGTCTTTGATGATGATACACATTACATTCTAACTACTTATTGGTAAATGGTACAACCTAAAATGGAGGCAACGCTACTACGCGGGATTTTACATTCATACCAACAAAGGTAAATAGATAAGACTTCTTCAATCACTTGGCAGTACAGAGAAAATATTGTGCTCCACCATAATTGTATTCCCACTGTCTTATATGAAAGCAAATTAAACCTTTGTTGGCCATGTTGCTTGAGCTGACATAATGATTCCAACAATAACTCCAAATAGCCCAAGAGCACTACCAAAAATTTCAATCACAAGAATCTTCACAAAGAGAGAGGAGTTTTGAGCATCAGACAACGCACAACTGCTTCCAATTATTCCTACACACAATCTGCCAAGAAGAGAAAAAGGAAAAAGAGAAAATGATTTATAAAACAGCAGGATGGAAAATGTTTATCTGCATTTGTACAAAATTTTGCTGGGGATATATGAGATGTTGGCAGAAATGAATACAGACCCACAAACAAGATTTGCGAAGCCAACAATAAGTCCAGAAGCAAAGATTGCATATCCAGCCCTAAGAGACTCGGCTGCATAGATCTGTGATGAAGGAACGCTTTCTAATTTTGTTTGTAGAATGATGGCCACAATAACACCATAAATAGCAACAGCTTCACAGAAGATTACACTGCAATACCAAAATATCAGGAACAACCATTAAAGTGGCAGACATGACCGTGTTAGAACTATATCAGCTGCACCAACCTATTTTATGCAAGTAACATTTAAAAAGGAATAATGTTCGTAGCGTTCATATAAAACAATCAGTATTTAGAAATTCAGAATGGCAATACTGAATTTTTCATTAAATACAGGATTTCACATGTTAAAAATTTACCATTTAACTTCAATGGTTTGAGTAGTCAACCCTTATAATCTTATCAGTTTAGGATTATACAAAGCCTGGGAAAGAAAACATTGTGCACTCTATCATAATCTAACTCCCACACAGTGATATAAATTATAAGGCAAGCTAAAATTTTGACAGCCACGATGTTTGAGGTGTCATAAATTCTAGAAACTCTAAATATCCCAAGTGTGCAGTAAAGATCTTAATCACAATATTCAACACTAGTGGGTCTTGCCATTTTTCTATAGCTTTTTAAGTTTAATTATTAATTTATTATGTATCAATAATTTATAAAAAAATACTATTTAATAGAATAAATGCGTTAATTTTTTTTAGAGAATATTTGTGTTTGGAAAAAAAGGAAGAAGAAGGAAAAGGAAAGAAAACAACATATCCAACAATGGGTTTACATGGTTATTTATGATTGTATAAATGAGTGCCACCACTTCAACTTATCCAACAACCATCCCCAAATCTTAGTATATTAAGGCTAAAGTTTTCCCCTTTTTTGACCAAGTAGTGTAGCATTACTCGTTGTAGGTTGATCGATGAGTTTAATTTGTATGCCCTGTAAGTCTGGGAATATGAATAGTTTTACACTTAACATCCAATCATGAGGTGCCGCATAGGGATAATTGATTTCTTTTAAAGATAGTGAACATGAGATATAGCTATTTTTTGCTTGTATGACAACATGAGATTGGATTGCAGTGGCAGTTTATAGAAATTAAACTCTTCCTTAATAGTTTAGGTCTTATTATAAACATAAGTCAGCAGGAGAATATAAAGAATATGATGCTGAAAGCTAGCACAATTATCAAAATTAACACTAATTTTGTGTGAAATCACCACAATACTAGCTGAATTTCTAAAATCTCAATATCATTTCCTTTTCACAACATCAATTCCAAATTCTAACTCTCTATCAAAGCTAAGAATACAATGCACTAAGCACAATCATAAAACAGTTAACTATCTAAAACCCAATAACACATCTAATAGAACACTGAACACTGATCAACATAACCAATTGGATAAAAATCTAACATTGGCCACTTTAAAAGTACTTAGATATCTCAAATGGATAAAAATCAAAAATAAAAATAAAAATTGAGAAACACCAACAATTAAATGTATAGAACCCTAATTGAAAACTAAATCCGAACACCAAACAAATGAGACTATGAAATTTGAGTGGATAAGTTCTTAGAATCTCAAATGGATAAAAATAAAAAATAAAAATAAAAATTGAGAAACACCAACAATTAAATGTATAGAACCCTAATTGAAAACTAAATCCGAACACCAAACAAATGAGACTATGAAATTTGAGTGGATAAAAGGACAGATCAGTAATTGTACCTAATGAGATTCTTGGAAGTGATTCGGGGAGCCTTGATTGCAGCACCGATCAAGCTGCTACCAGTTATGTAAATCCCCCTTCGCAAATCCAAAAAGGAGATTATCAGAAACGGTTACGGAAAATAAATTGAGAAAATCTGAAACGGAAAAGGGAAACGGCGTACCAAGCAGCACCGAGAACTGATACACCGATGGAGACGGCGATGCCGATGGCGGAGAAGGTGTAAGGAGAGATCTTAACGAGCGCAGTACCCCAAGAGCTGGGTGTAGCGGTAGACATTGTGAATCACTGAGAGGTTCTGTGATCGGATCTCAATGTATGTCGTGTAATGGTGTTTATCCACACAGAAGGAAACAGAAGAAGGTTCAGAAGGAGGCCGAAGCTCAGCGTTTCTTCACCTTTGTGAACAACGACAAGTCGTTTAGAAGGGAGGTTACTTTTTTTCCTTTGGGTGTCATTTAACACTTTAATTAAAAAAAGTGAATATCCAATTCGGTCCTCACAATTATTTTAAAAAAAATTACAGAGCCCTTAACAAAATATAAATAAATAAATACTTAATTCGATTTTTTAATTTTATTTTTATGTGATTAATTAATTTCTGTGCTCAAAAAAATAAAAAAAAAATACTGATACAGAAACTAATTAACCCTAAAAAAATAAAACTCAAAAGCTAAATTGAATATTTTTTTTTATTAAAGATCTCCTTCACTTTCGAAATAAGCCGTTTCATAAAAAAAAATCATCTTGCTAAATGGACCAACCATTTGTCCTAGAGATACCGAGATGCATATTACTCTCTCCCTCTCTATCCCGTCATTTATTCTCACTTGGAGGACGACTCCTAGTCAACTACAATTAGGGGTAGGCATAAAAAGAGTAAATTACCAACCTGATTTCTATTTATTTTGTAGAATGACAAAGCAATTCTTGACGAATAAAGCAATTCATTTCGATCTCTATCTTATACTTTTGTGATACAAGACGGTTTCTATGGGTGAATTTTTGGTAATTATGAACGAAAAACGCTTAACTATCACGGTGAGCGTGTGTTCGCTTGTTGATGTGGATGAATGCTGCAGACGTGGACACATCAAATAGTCAGAGAATTAATTATCCCCATCCACCTTAAATGGTCAGGGGGTTAATTGTCTCCATCCACATCAACCAAAACGATCTCCCTCTTCCATCTTCGCTCAATTGTCCACATCCACATCAACCAAAACGACCTCCCTCTTCCATCTTCGCTCAACTGCTACGCTGGAATGGAGGAACCGCCACCACCGCCAACCTCCGCCAAAGGGGCCCGAGGAAATACTGTATGCTATATCTATGATTGCCAATGGTGAAATAATAATTTTGTTTGTCACAAGTACAAACCCCTAAAATTATAAACTGAAGTATTTAAACCTCGGGTCGTTCTCCTTAGGAATTGCGATAAAGTGTCTTGTTATTGGTTATGAGATATTTTGGGGTTTTTGGGATAAGAGACATGAAATGTAAATGGCAATGAAAATAAACTAACAACTAAAAAGGTCTTGGCAAAGGTTGGTGGTCAAGGATCTCTATCCTTATCACTAGCCACAACATGAGAATTGGCAAGGATCAATCCCACTAAGTCATCCCCTAACTAGTAGTAAAGGAAAGTCAAATGAGCTATATCAATCCAAGTCCATAAGTCCTAGTTCTCCACCAATTCAATTAGTGAGATCTAGAGTTAATGGCTCAAGAGTTCCTAAGTTACCATCCCAAGCCAAGAGCATAAAATTCTACTCTAACATCCTTCCAAGCATTTTATCAAACACTTGGAAGGCATAAAAGAAAAGCATAGTAAAATTGCAAGGAAAGTAAATATATACTACTCAATTGCAAGGAATTAAACAACAACAAATCAAATGAACAATAAAGGAACATGAAAACATAAATTGCATAAAAATGAAAATAGAAGAAACAAAAGTGCATCAACATAAAAGTAGAGAATTACAAGAATTAAATGCTAAACTAGAGAGAAGAGATGTAGAAGAAGAAGAATTACAAAAAGAAAAGTGAATCAAAGCATGAAATTAACCTAGATCTAAGAATTCCTAATCTAGATCTAACCTACTCCTAATCCTAGAGAGAAGTGAGAGCTTCTCTCTCTAAAACTAACTAAAGCATGATAAAACTAAAATAAAAACTCACTAACTAACTAGATGCCTCATCTCTCTTCATTCCTTGGGTTAAATAGCATCAGAAATGAGTTGGATTAGGCCCACAAGGCTTCTAAAATTGCTGGCCACGAATTGCATTAAGTGAATCATGTGCAACCATCGGCGCGTACGCGTACAGTGCACGTGCCCGCCCCTATGCACGATGCAACTATGGCAAATCTTATATCAATTTGAAGCCCCGGATGTTAGCTTTCCAACGCAATTGGAACCGCGTCATTTGAACCTCTGTAGCTCAAGTTATGATCGATTAAGTGCGAAGAGGTCGACTTGACAGCTTTTGCGATTACTTCATTTCTTCATGAGTTCTCCATTTCTACATGCTCTTTCTTCATTCCCTTAATCCAATCTTTGCCTCCTAAACCTGAAATCACTTAACAAACATAACAAGGCATCTAATGGAATCAAGGTGAATTAAATTTAGCTATTTTAAGTCCTAAAAGCATGTTTTCACTCTTAAGCACAATTAAAGGAGAAGTTATAAAACTATGCTATTTTATTGGATAAATGTGGGAAAAGAAGATAAACCCTACAAATGGACTTTATCAGCCGACTAGGGTTACAAAAATAAAAACCAGTTGACAACAGTATTTTTTCCCTATCTTTCCTAAAATAACATCAAGGCCTTTATAGGAAAGAACTCTTTGGAAATAAAGGAAAAAAGCTAGAAATCAAAGAGTTGAAGAAGAAATTAAAGAGGCAGTTGAAGAAGAGTTTGAATTCAACATGGCAGAGAATGCGAACAACAATGCTAATGCTCCTCCAACTAGGAGGATCCTTGGATCTTTCACTACTCCTAATCCAGGAAGTTGTGGAAGTAGCATTGTGACACCTACTATCAATGCCAACAACTTTAAATTGAAGCCTTAGCTTGTCACACTAGTGCAACAAAATTGTCAATTCAGTGGGAGTCCGCAGGAAGATCCTAATTTGTTCATCTCAAACTTCCTACAAATTTGTGATACAGTCTAGACAAATGGAATCACATCTGAGGTTTATCGATTGTTGCTCTTCCATTTTGCTGTAAGGGATCGAGCTAAGCAGTGGTTGGATAATTAGCGCAAGGAGAGCATAGCCACATAGGAGGACTTGGTCACTAAGTTCCTAACCAAGTTCTTTCCAACTCAGAGGTTGACCAAGCTCAGAATTGACATTCAGACTTTCTGGCAACATGAAGGAGAGTCCCTTTATGAAAATTAGGAGAGGTACAAAGAGATGCTGAGGAAGTGCCATCCAGACATGTTTGCTGACTGGGTCCAACTTCAGATTTTTTATTACGGGATCACCCCTGCCTCACGGGTTTTATTGGATAATTTGACTGGAGGATTTCTACATATGAAGAAGACCACTGATGAAGCACTGGAGTTGATAGAAATGGTGGCTAACAATCAATACCTCTATTCTTATAGAAGATCAATTAGGAAGAGAGTTATGGAATTAGATACCTTAGACACTCTATTGGCTCAGAATAAAGTCATGTTACAATAAATTAATGTAATTACTCAACAATTAGGAGGTATGCAAGTTTTAGCAGTGAGCACCCAAGGAAATTCCTATGGCATGAGTAGTGGACTACATCAAAGTAAAGGTTTGGAGTATGGACGTTCTTCTTTGGAGCAAGTAAATTATATAGATAACACTCCAAAGCCACCTCACAATGATCCCTTCTTCAAGACCTATAATTTTGGATGGAGAAATCACTCAAATTTTGGATGGAGAAATCAAGGTCAGAGGTCCCATAATTTCAACAACAACCATCCACAAAACCACTTCCAACCTTAACATAATTCCTTCAAATCCCATCACCAACAACAACCACCGTTCACCCAACCATCTCAAGACTCTCAAAGACTTTTTCCTCTTGAACTGGCCATAGAGAAACTCTCCCAGAGCACATTCACATTCATGCAAAAAACTAGAGGCTTCATTGAGAAAATAAGATCTAACTTTCAAAATCAAGGTGTTTCAATTAGAAAGCTGCAAGAGCAAATAGGCTAAATTGCTCAACAATTGGAAAAATTCACAAATGATCTTCCTACTGACATAATTCCAAGCCAGGCGCTACTTCACGGCTTTCCTTAGAGACTCTAGACCTTATATTAAATATATACATATGAGCCTGTAGCGCTAGTCGAGATTGCGTGTCAGATATATAGATATAACGAAATAGATAATAGTCAAATAGATAATATATACAAAAAGTATAAAAAATACAAAAAATATACTAATATAATATATATATGCCTAAAAGCTCATTTAATACATCATAATTCACATCGGATTACGCCGTTGCTTATTCATGAAAATATTTACAGACTCTATATTTATACTAACAGGCCTCGACTCACAAGAGTCACTCTAGTTTGAGACCTGTTTTAATTTGTTTATATATGTATTTACAAAAGCATCTAACCCTCTAAAAGTCTATACAGAGCGAAGGCAAAGACGACTACTACTGCTACTATTATAACTACTACTGGTAGCTGATCTCTGGAAGCTGAAGAAACACAGAAGTATTGTATGGAAGTAAAAGAAGTCGCTTTGACCCACCGGTAATGTTACTGCTACTCGCCCATCTCAAAGCTGGGAACTCAAAGAAGATCTTGTCAGTTTGCATCTGCGGAACGGGAGAAGTAAGGGGTGAGAACCTAAAGTTCCCAACAGGGTACTACTTAGAAAAACCTAAGAGGTTCCGCAGCCTAAGTCTAAAATTTCGCGCAGTTAGGTCGGTAAGTCACACAAACAAGTACAAGCATAAGTAAATAGTAGAATAGTAAATAAACTCAAAGTACAGGAAGTAGAGATAAATCACAATCACAGATAAATGCAGCAACCAAGTATGATGCATGTCTGGTCCTATGTAGGCCATGAACTCATGCGTCGGTTGACTACCCGCAATTCGACGTTACCTAGGAACTAGTCCTAGATATGGTTTCCCGATTTGTGTCCGTCCATGCATACGTGTTGATTTGGTTAAGAATACCACCAGTCTGTGACAACAGGCAATCGTCGCAAAGCTTGACGCTATAATATACGCACAAAGGGGAAATAGACTTTTAGCAGTCAGTGGATAATACCCGCCTCCAAACAACCTCAAGTACCTTGGAGTTTATAGTTCTTTTTCCGCAGCACATCTAAATAAAAATTATCTCTAAGGGACTTCTCTGCCCTTCTTTTTGAAAACTTGTGCCCGGTCATTTCTTAAAATATCTCAGCCTTATCACATATTTTACCATTTTATTCTTGGTATTTTTGTACATTTTCAATTTTACCCTTTTGTACATAACTTCATTTTTCTAGTTTTATTTAGGCTTTTAGTGATGCTTTCACCACTAGTGTTATTAATTTACTATTTTACCCTCATATTTTTTCCTAATAGACATTTTCTCCTTCATTGAGTTAATTAATTATTTTTAATTTGACTTTATACCTAAAATTTTAATATGCCCCTAAGTACTCTAATTTTACCGTTTAACCTGATTTACCATCAAAATATTACCGTATTAATCCTAATATTTTTCTATGACCAAATTATCCATAATACTTTTAGTTAATGCCAATTCTACTCTTGGGACCTAAAATATCTTTTTACTCTTTATTAATTTATTTACTCATTCTAGTTACTGCTTTTTACCGTTTTACTTCTAATTTTTACTAAAGATTTTATTTAGACCCGAAATTTTATTGTAATTATAATTTTGACCCAATTAATTTATATAATTACTAATTTATCCTTGATGACACTAAGTTTAGAATTTTACTTATTTTTTATTTAGATTACATTTTTAACCCCCTTTTTACCCAAAAATGACTATAACACCCTTTTTATTTTTACACCTTTGTTCCATAGGATTAAAATTTAGTTTTTTAACCCTTATACATGTGAATTTCATGATCATTTAGTGACTGAATTTTCAGGGGTGTTGTTTTTCATTTTTATTACTCTTATGGTTTGAAACTTAAACCCCCTCCAAATAATTTCAGTGGTTTCATACAATTTCTAAAGGAAAATAAGCTTCATATATCATTCAAATAACAGCCAAAAAATAGAGAAACATGACTGAATTTTCAGAATTAAGAATCAAGCACAAAATCTCCACAAAGTGGCTTATATGAATACCGAAAACAAGCACAAACATACTCTAACTAATCCTAACCCTAACCTCTTATGTAATTTAGTTATTAAACCTTTCACATACTAGAAAACGTGCACACAAGGGCAGAAACAAAGCTAGTGGTGAGTTTCGTTTTTTACCTAAAGTGTCGCAAAACGTCGAAATTCAACCACTTTGAGTTCGAATCTCTCTAACTCCTTAAGCGTGCTTCATGGGTACTTCAAGATGAGTTCTTTATATATGGAGGAGAGTAAGAATTTATCATAGCAACTGTTAAAAAAAATAGAAAAAAAAAAAGAGAAAGAACAAGAGTTTACCTAGCCAAAATTTCGGTATAAACGCAAGGATTAGTGAAAACGGGCAAGAGTTAGTGAAATAGGGGGCTGGGGCGCAAAGAACAAGTGCAAAAATTTTCTCTCTTTCTCTCTCAAGAATTCGGTCAAAAGAGTATAAAAATATGTAAAGTGTTTTGTGAATTTTGTGGCCAATGCTTCCTTAAATAAAAAATCAAAGTTTTGCAGAATTTATGATGGTAAAAGAGGCTGAATTTGTTGTGGTCAAGGGCTGGGCTTTAATGAAGAAGGGACATGAAAACGAGGAAGCTTGGTTAGCGTTTGCGTGTTGAGCTTATCCACAGTTAATCGCAGTTAGTTATTTGAGGTTAAAAACCCAGCAAAGAGGGGTGAAAGGCTGAGATAGTCTCGGCCCAAAGGTTGAAAGGAGAAACAAGTCACTTGGGTGGCAAGTAAGAAGATTTGGGGTCTCTAGGAGTCATTTGCGGAATACTAGTAAAAAATTCGGTTCGGAATAAATTTTACCGCGTGATAAAATAATTAATGGCTAGGATTTATTCTTAAATAAATAAATCATGAATGGATGACTAATATTAATTTTGGGACACAAATACCAAGGTAAAAAATATTTTTACCACTGGTTTCGAAATTTTCAAATACAAGAATTTTTTTCGACGCATACAATACCGTCACTAAAAGTAATTTTTCGACTCAAAAAGTCTCTAATAAGAAAAATAAACCAATAGTAAGCTAATATTTATTATTTATAATCAAACTTGATTTAAGGGATTAATTATCCTCATAAAGTCAATTTTAACGTTATTGATGACCTTTTTTATTTAATTTTTTATTTTTCTTTAATTTTTGTTTTTTCTTTCTTTCTTTTTATTATTGGACTAGTCTCATTATTTTTTATTCGACTGTGGTTCAAAATTCTATAAAATAAATTTTAAAATAGGCAAAAAAATCTATTTACCAAAAACTAGGTTCTTACATGTTCCATTACCAAAATAGCTATTATCACCTTAGAAATTATCATATTTGAACAACAATAATCTCCGCATCCTATTTCTCAAAATACTATTATTGATCTTCATCCATCTTCACCCCTATATCACTATTTTGATCCTTTTGCTCCAAGAGACATTACTACTAAGGGAAGTGCTATGGTGCTTATAGAAGATTCTTTCAGTAGGTAAAAAAAAGTGCTGGCAAAATGTGGAAACGACGCATGTAAGATCTTGAGAACTATGAGAAAACAAATTCTGTCCAAAAGCAGAGGCTACAGGAGTTGTAGGGTAATAGAATTAGATTAATTCTCAAAACATAATTGTAATTATGTTATTGGCCCTGTTAGCGTGAAGTTGCGGTCCTTTTTTAGAAGTGTGTCAATGATATAGGTTTTGGGTCTCGAAAGAAATTGAAAATTCAAAAATAATAAGAGTAATAATTGTATGGGCTGAAACGGGCATTGCCTGTAATAATAGTATTGGATATTGTATTAGGAGTAGTAATGAGTTCCTATTTCCCTTTTACTCTGGAGTTTAAAGGTGACAAAAGAAAAAAGAAGAACACCCAATTTTCGATGCCAATCTTAGGGTTGAGACATTTAGGCATTTTAAATATACTCAAATTTCAACAATTTATAATCTGATTATTACTAAATAAGTATATAAAATTTTAGTATTTTTTTATAAAAAGAAGAGAAGGAAGAGCCCACGGCCATGCAAGAGAAATAGACTCAAGAGGAAGCTAATCCCCTGGAAGAACACGTGACCCCCACCTCTCAGGAACATATAATTCAAGCTTCAAAGAATGTATGAAGAGAGAAGGTCCAAGTGCATGAGTACAAGTCTAGGATTCGATACCCTCAAAGATTCCAAGGAGAGAACAAAGAAAAATAATACTCCAAATTTTTGGAGATATTCAAGATACTGCACATCAACGTTCCCTTCATATAAGCACTTTAACAAATGCCCTTGTATAATAAATTTTTGAAGGAATTATTGTTCAAGAAAAAAAATACTTGAAGGAAGGCCAAATAGTGGAGATGACCAAGGAGTGTAATGCAATTATTCAAAGGAACTTGCCAACAAATAAGAAAGATCCAGAGAGTTTTCAAATTTTTTGCACTACTTGCAATACCACCTTTGAGAGAGCATTATGTGATTTGGGGGCAAGTATTAATTTGATGCCCTTATTTGTAATGAAAAGGTTACAAATTTAAGAGTTGAAACCCACACAAATAACTTTACAAATGGCAGCAAATCAATGAAGCATGCACATGGAATGGTTGAAAATGTCTTGATCAAAGTGGGAAGATTTTTTCTCCCAGTGGGTTTTATTATTCTTGACATGGAGGAAGATGAGAACGCCCCCATCATTCTAGGAAGACCTTTCCTAGATACTGGAAGAGCCCTTATTGATGTTGAAAAGGGTGAATTAATGTTGAGGGTGCACGAAAAACATTTAGTTTTTCATGTTTTCAAGACCATGCATCATTCAAGTGATCAAGAGGATTGCAAGAAGATTGAAGCCAAGGATCCAAACTTGAAGGAAGCACCTAACAAATCACTTCCAGAAACTCCTTTTTCATGATGGGGAAGAAAAGAACCAAAAGAAAAGGTGTAGCAAGGTGAAAATTCAATTGAAACTATTAAGGGTTTTGAACCAAAGCCTCCATTTACAATCAACAAGAAACCCCCTGATATTAAACCTAAGTTTGGTGTTGGGTGTGTATCAAGTAAGGAGGAAGCTCTCAAGAAAAAAGTACCTAGAGAGTGGAGAAACAAGAAAATTTCTACTAAAGACTTCTCACCAGGGGAGAAAGTGGTCTTATCTCACCACCCATTGTTGCCATACACTGTGAATAAAATTCTATCTCTTGAGCATCTTGAGCTACTACATTAAGACACAGGGAGAAAATTCAAAGTGAGAGAAGAGGAGGTGAAGCACTATGATCAACCTCCACATTAGCAAGGAACAACCGTCAAGTTAGTGACGTTAAAGAATCTCCTGTTGGAAGGCAACCCAACGTTTGGTATTTTCTTTTCATTCTTCTTTTTGCTTTGTTTAAGGTTATGTATGTATTTCATGGATTAAGTTTGATGTGCTACACCAACAGGATATTTGCATTTCACTGGGTACCTGGCCTAGTTCACATTGATTGTGTCACACTAAGTTTGGTGTTCTCACATTAAGTTTGGTGTTGCCACACCTCACTTATGCAAGGTCCACCCCCATGCAAACATATTAACAACATAGTTATGTTACATTGTTTTATCTTTTCTTTAGTTTTGTTTTAATTTTATTTGTTTGATTTGAATAAGCCTTTGCACTGCTTGATTGCTTTCACTTGATAATCCTGTTTATGCTTATTTGCATCACCATTATTTCTTCTTTTCTTTGTTGCTTGAGGACAAGCAACCATTCTAAGTTTGGTGTTGAAGGCTATAGTATACATAGCCTAAAAGGCGATGAAGAGGAAGATGATGAAGAGAAAGGCAGTGAGAACTAAGGTTGTTGAATTCTAATTGTTTCCTACCTTTTTAATTATATGCATTCGTTCCATTTTGTTCTATCTTATATACTGCAGTTAAAATTCCTATTTGTCAAGTACATATTATTACTTGTCTATCACAACCAACAATTATAATTGTGCTTGCTCCTAAACATGGGCAAGGAGTCATGTGCTAAGAAAAAAACAAAAAGAAATAAGGATGGATCATAAAGAGCATGACAATGTGAGTTTTGAAGGCCAAACTAACTAAGAATATTCAATACAAGCTGAGCCAAATTGCTCGAGGTTTTAGTCTAGAGGACTGTTATGGGATCTTTATACTTGACAAAGCCTTGAAGAAGCAAGAAAATAAGGAACATTAACTAAGAAAAAGGGGTTGGAATTGAAGCCAAAGGCTCTGAGTACCACTGACTAAGGAAATTAAAAGAAAAATAAGCTAAAAGAACATCCTAGTCAAGTGCTTGTGGTGCTTATGTATTAAGCAAAAAGCTTGAAAACAAAGCATTTAGAGTCACGGATAGGCTCGAGGTGCAAAGCACCCCCCCTCTCCAAATGAGAAAACCAAAGGCTCTGAGCACCAATGATGGGGAATGTTAAAAGGACAATATAAGCTCAAAGAGCTCCCTAATTATGTGCTTGTGGTGTTTCTGTGTCGAGCAAAACTTGAGACAAAATATTTAGAGTCACGGCTAGGCTCAAGGTACAAAGCGTCCAATGAAAATAAACTGTGAAAAGAAAGTAAATAAAATTGCTTCAATGTGATGGTTCAAGGAAGGATTCTATAATCTAATCCAGACAAAAGCCTTGAAAGATTATAACCAATTGTGTTGAATTATGCATAAGTGAAACAGCAAACCAAACTCATTTGGATTGCAACCATTGAACCTTGTATTATAAGGTTGAAAAGTTTGATGACTAAGCCATGATTCTTTGCTTGCTTGAGGACCTGCAAGAGCTTAAGTTTGGTGTCGTGATGCGTGCGCATATTTAGTATTTTTCTCTTAGAATTCCATCCAATAAACTAAGAATTATTGCATCTTAAACAACGTTTTCATCGTTGATTAAGCAATACTTTGAGTTAGTGTGCATTCATTGATTTCAGAAAATTTGGAAGAGAATTGGCAAAGATTAAAGAGAAAAGGAGGCAAGGAATTACTTTGAGCAAGAAGAATAAGAATGGAGGACCAAATAGAAAGCTCTTTGGATACAAACAGAAAGCCCCCTAAATTGAACAGAAAGCTTCACGTGCAACATGCCACGGAAAACCAACTATGCACTCTCAGGGGCATAAGACACTCCAACATACAACGTGGGAGCATTGGCGTACAACACCAAAATGGAAGCTGTGCGTACGCATGACCCATGGGTATGCACAAGTGGCAAAATTCGCTCATTCATGCGTACGCATGACCCTCCATTTCAATTGGTATGTAGAAGACTAGACGTGAGATGTGAAGGCTTTCACGTAGGACGTGGCCATCATGCATGCACATGACCCATACATACGCACAATAAGAAGATTTTGGGATATCATGCGTACACATGATTACACTTTCACGTAGTACGTGAGATTTTTTTATGTACAACGCCTGGAGCAAACAGAGGCCACAATTGAAGGTTTTTAAGACCACGTATAACGTGGATTTGCTCATGTACAACGTGAACTAAAACAGGGAGCAATTTGGGACATCAAGAAAGCTTCACGTATAACGTGAATGCCTCACGTAGCACGTGAGATTGTTTGCTACTTCCATGGGCATCAAATCAAGCCACTAAATCTCTAATTTCTGATCATTTATGTGGTCAATTAATGGCTCAACTCAAGCCCACTAATCACAATATTTATTAAGGATTTGCAAGAAGATAAAATTAAAAGCTTTGCTGGAGGCAATCATTAATTAGTTAGATTTGATTTTCTTTGAATTTTGATTCTATTTTAGTTTGAATTTGAATTCCTTTTAGGGTTAGTATTTAAGAAAAAAGTTAGAGACTCTAGAGGCTCTTCTCTTCTCTCTTTTGACAGTTTTTGTTTTCTTCGAGGATTTCTTTGAAGAACATGAGAAATTAATTTTTCTTGGTTAAGTTTATGAGCTCTGTTGATTCCATGGATTAATATACTAGCTTTTTCTTCCTTTGATTTATGCATTGATATCTTTTCAAGAATAGGTTTTCGTTCATCATCAAAAAGGGTTTGAATGTGTTGGGAAATAAATCTTTTCTAACTTGAATTCTTTTAACTTCTTGGAAAACTTGATTAATTAAATTAAGCTTAAAAACCAATTCTCACAACTCTTAAGTTTTGAAACTAGACTTGATAAGTGACATAGAATCAACTAGAGGAGATTCTTATGAATTGTGTGGCTTATGAATCAGTGAACGTGTTTAACTCTTTTCTTAAATAATTGACTAAAGGATTAGCAATTAATTAGGTTAAAGAGAAATCAAATTACCAAAGGATTGTGGTTTGATTATTGATGATTTACCATGATTGTATCTTTGCATGATCAATGTGGAAAGTGAAAAGTATAAATCCAGAAGCTTCAACATCTCTAAAACCTTAACTCTCCTTTAATTATATTTTTTTTCAATACTCACTGTTTGCTTTTGTTACTTTACTATTTATGTTAAAGCTTATAGAAACCCTGATTTTGATTGTCTGACTAGAATAATCGATTAACCATTGCTTTTTTAATTTGTTAATCTTCATAGGATCGACACTCACTCACTGTGAGTTTTTTACTTAGTACGATGCGGTGCACTTATCTGTAGTATTGTGGTGTAAAACCTGCATCAACATGCTACCTTTGCTACTTGATTTTCTTTTTTAATCTTGTATTTCATTGAGTAACACTTAGAAAATACCTTAGTGGCAAATGAGACTTAAAAGTGATGAGATTATAAAAAAAATTATGATTAAATCTAAAAATACAAGAAATTAAAAGAGGAAAAATACTAAAGATGCAAACGCATCACTTAAACTAAAATAAACGAGACAAAAGCCTAAAAAAAAGAAATGTTGAGTAGTTTGGGGCACTGTTTTGGACTAGACCCAAGTTCCTAGAAGCCAATTTGGCCTAACAATGACATTAGCGCAACGTAAAATGTTCCTAATTCATAATCGAATAAGACTATGCTGGAATGAAGAAATCCAGTAACCTCAGATACTCTAAGGGTATGGGAATGTAGATTCATGGTATTAAAATATCCAATTATGAAAGAATAACCTAAAAACGTTATAGAATAGGAATAACGACCAAATCATGATGAACATTGACTAATACAGTTATTATCTCTGTAACGATAGTAAACACACATTTAAAATGAGGAGTAAGCCAAAATAGATGTAAGAGAAGCTACATTAAAAACACCCAAAACACTCAACTAACTTAAGCACTAAAGTGTCATTATAGGTTGCCCTCTCAGCATGAGCATGGTTCATGACTAGATAAGAAAGCAAATTCCTCAATTTCCTATTTGTTTGAATATTTGAAAAACCTTTCGAACATTTTAAAGGTGCTTCAATTATATCCTTCATGTGGGCAACTTATGACATGCTAGTGATACCACAGTGTATGAATGTCACATGTTAGTGACACGACATTATATGATTGTCATGTCAGCATTTTTATTAATGGTATTAACCTTCAAAGGTATAATTGAAATATATTTGAAAATTATAAATAAATTTAAAACAAAATATATTATAAGTATATTCTTAAAGTTTTTCAAAAAATTTCAAGAAAAAAAAGTATATTTTAACGAAAAAATTAAAAGAAATTATTACACTGTAATGCTAAAAGCGTAATATAGCACATTGAAATTCAATCAAAAGTAAGAATAGCAAACTAAAAATAGAATCTATAAATGTAAGAAAAAAGCAAAGGCTCAAGGAACAAACTGTTGCTTTTAAAATAGAAGAATGTGTTTGTCTATTTATAACAAGAGTCTCGCTAGGGAGACAATGGACTATTTGTACAATGTGTACAATGGGCTATTGAGTTACAAAATGAACATCCCCCATACTATCTAGAATAACCATCCGAGTACTAGGGATAATAAACATCTTCCCAAAAGCTTAAACTGATTTTTGGATTCACCAAGGATCAAACTCTTGACCTTTCGGATCTAGAGTTCTAATACCATGCCATGATACCACTCATCCCAAAAGCTTCAGCTGATGGAAAAAGGTAACACTAATGATTATATCTCTAATACACCCTAAACCTCCATTGGTACAAATATTCTATTGGCTCCTTATACTTTCCCTTATAACAATCATATAACTGGTAATAATGATTTCAAGTTATACCATCATTATTTAATCTAAACTCAAAATACAAATATATCACTTATTTGCACCTATTACGCTTTGTAATCTCAATTCATAAACATGAGCTTGTCCATTTCATCTCAGATGATTGGATAACACACTACTCTTCTGTCGCATTCATCCGACAAGAAGTTGACGATTATATTACATAAAAATTACTGAAATAAACATAACATATCACATATAAAACATCAATAATAATACGAAACGTAAATTTTAACATGACATTAGAATCATAAGGACACCACACAAACTAACACACATATTTTTAAGTTCTAATGGGTTTGCACAATTGAAATTAAAATCATGAATCAACCAAGTACATCACAATGTATGTGTGTTAGATTCCACAATATGCTTTGATACGCGAAGTAGATTTCAGAGCTTCTTCTGAGAGAAAGAAACGGAGGTACCCGTAATGGTCAAAAGGCTTGTAACAAAGAGGGTTTTTCTCATCCACAAGCTCCTCTTGTGGTTCCATTATGTTATTAACATATGAAAGCAGCCCCGTAGAGTATCTATCTATCTTTGAGTTTACCAAGACTCGGTGTTCACAAGCAGGTATTCTGTCATTACTCCACACCTGTGCCATGAAAATTTCAAGTTATTTACTAAGTCAGAGCAATGTAAAAAATTTTGAAGTATATTCCTCAAGGAAAAGTACAGGTAACCAACAAGATTTTTGAACAATGTGTAAACAATGTGAATTAATAGGATTAAAAGAGTAAATTTAATTAGTAGCATTAAATTAGGATGTAGTATATTTTCATTTGATTGGTGGTTGTTCATATTGTTCAAAATTTTCATTGTTCACCTAGCACTTCCCATTTCTCAATTAGTTGTGCCAAAAATCAAGTGGAATTGTCAAAGACTGGGAACCTTGTTTCGTTTAAATTCTGCACTTTCTTTTAATTTTTTATCACAAAAATGGAGATTTATTTTTGTTATGATAAAAATAAGGTACTTGGTTCGATTATTTTGAGAAAAATAATTCTTTTACTCATAAGTTTTCTCTTAAAACGATTTTATCAATAGGATTTGTTAGCTATTAAATACATTATTTCCTAGTATTTTTTTCATTAGTATTTTTTAAAGTTTTAAAATATTTATCTCATTAAGAATATCTAAGTATCACCATAATTTTAAAAAATATATAGTATCAATTATAATAAGTAAAATTTATCTTTTTTATGAAAACCACTACTTTTTTTCTCCTAATGGTAAGATAATTGCATTTTACTAGAAAATGAAGTACATTATTCAAAGAGAGACATATTAAAAGAACGAAAAACTCCCACAAACAAAAAGAAATCTAGAGAAGAGGGACCCAAATAGTTTCATTTACTCTAACCTTCCATATATCTGTTGGTGGAGCTTCAACACTAAGGCCACTACCTAAGGAACTTGAATTTTCTCCACTTCAAAGACTTCAAGGTTCTGGGATTTCTATGTACCCCAGAACACACTGTGAACAGTGCTGGTTTGAACTCACAAAATTATTTGTGAAAACTTGGAGTCTTTGAACAGGTACTTTAAATTTTGATATAATCTTATAAAAAATAGAGGATAGACTAATAGGTTTGATTTGAGACATGTCTCTAGCGTTTAAGATCTTGGAAATTAAGCAAATCAGAGCGTGGTTGAAACTTTTTAGAATTCTTTCACCCCTAAAGAAGTTACATAGTCCCTTCATGCCAACACAAGCCACTTGACAAACCATTTAAAAAAAAAAAAAAAAAAAAAAACCATTTAGGTCTATAAAAGTGAACGTTAATATCCATATGATTTAAACTTTCTCTTCACATTTCGAGATTAGCTTTTTGCTTCGCAGAGAAAAACCAATTAGAAAAAGTGAAATTGGCACATTCTTTTAAGGTTATAGAATAACAAAATTAAAGGTCCTCCTAAACTCCAATAAAAAAAAATAGATACTTATTTTGAAACATTATCCACTTTTTGTTTTGGACGAATATTTAAGAGCAATACTATATAACCAGCAAATATTATTATTATTGGCCAGCAATAATTTGCATATATATTTATAGATGTTTTGCACACAAGAAATATATATTTACACCTATATTTATTAGAGTTTTGCACATATGAATCAATACAGTTTGCACCTATATTTTTTAGAGTTTGCACACATAAATCAGTAAAATTTATTTATTGAAGACAATTTAGTATTAGTGTAGGTCAAATAATGATAAAAAATACTAAAAATTGCAAGTCCCAAGAGTTTTTTGATATTCAAAATGGTGAGAGAAAAAAAAATGAGAAAATGACAAATAGGTCCCTGATCTTTTGCCCCGCGGACATTTTCGTTCCTGACCATTGAAAAATACTTTTAAGTCCCTGACCTTCACAAAACTTGGACGGATCAATCCCTCACGGAGGCATTTGGACGGATCAGTCCTTGACGAAGGCATTTGGGCGGAGGGACTGATCCGTCCAAGTTTTGTGAATGTCATGGACTTAAAAGTATTTTTCAATGATCAGGGACAAAAATGCCCGCAGAACAAAAGGTCAGGGACCTATTTGTCCTTTTCTCAAAAAATATTATATTACGTACATGTCAAATTTAAAAATGACTGACCTGCAATGCATCACCACCCATAACCAAATACAAAGAGGATGAAACACCAACTTCAAACCATTCCCCATTCTTCAGCTTAACCTCCAAGCCTTCTACCTTCTGATTTAGTATCGTTAGGAAGGCTGTGTCTGAATGAGGAGCCACTCCCAAGTTGCTTTCACCAACTTTTGGTGTTCTGTACTTGTAACCTCGGAGCACATAATCAGTTGAATCCAGCAAACATTCTAATTTCTTATTCTCCAGTCCATAGCTCTCAAACAACATTCTTTTCACAACGTGGTCTAGTCCTTGTAATTTCTTTGCATAAGAATTGACACTTTCGCTGCATGTTGAGAGCGTAGTTAAATCCCAAATGTTCAGTCAATATATTTGACATAATAATGAAAATGGTAAAGTATATTTTTTGTCCTCGAAGTTTGGCAAAAGTTTTAAAAATACCCATAAGTTTTATTTTGTTTCAATTTTGTTCCAAAAGTTTTCGATTTGCATCAAATATATTCTCGGAGGCTAAATTTTCAAAAAATTTAAGACCAATATAACAATAATACATGAAAATTATGCTTGATTTGCTTGTGTTGAGGGGTTGTTCTTATGAAATTGTTGTTGAATCGATCTTAACTTTTTTGAAAAATTAGCCATTAGGGGTATATTTGATGCAAATCGAAAACTTTTGGGACAAAATTGAAACAAAATAAAACTTAGGGATATTTTTAAAACTTTTGATACTTTTATACATAATATTTGATTAGTGATTAATTTTTGGTGTACATATAAGTATATAACACACTTATAAAAATAAAAATGAATAAAATAGTAAAAAATAAATCAAAAGCCAACTAAAACTAAATATCTATCTAAAAAGAATTTAAGGAAAAGTCTACTTCTATACTTATAAACACCAACTACGAATCTTTATAGCTCCTCCTTTTGTTTTTCCTTTTGTAAAGAATTTAAGAACTTCAACTAAAAGAGTAAGAAACAAAATAAAAAAGAAAGTTACAAACCTTATTTACTAGTATCAAATTTAATTAAAGGTCAAACACGAGTGTTTACAAACCTTATTTACTAGTATCAAATTTAATTAAGGGTTTGTTTGGATGTTAAAAAGAAAATGGAAGGAAAGAAAATGAAATGAAAAGTTGAGTTATTTGTGTGTTGTTTGGATGAATAGAAAATAGATGGAAAGAAAAGTGAGAAGAAAGAAAATCATAATAGTATAAAATTACATTAATACCCTTATCATAAAATAAAGTATAAGTATTTTTATTTATTCATGTTTTATTATATTTTATAAATATTATAAAATATTATAATTTTATATATTTGATTTAAATTATTTATCTAATACATATAATATTTAAATATAAATTTTATTATAATAATATATTAAAACTAAATTTATATTAATATTTATTAATAATAATATAACTAAGAGTAGTATTAGAAATACAAAAATACAATACTTTTCTTCTTGTTTTCTTGCTTGTGATGGAAAGAAAATTTTTTTAGTGGGACCCATATAAAAATTTTCTTTTCTTTCTATTTTCCTTCCATTTTCTTTCCATCCATTTTCTTTCCACTCATTTTCTATCAAACCAAACATGGTGTAAAGGTCAAACACGAGTGTTCATATAGAATCACTCTAAATTGAAAGTTTACAAGAAAAGATTAATTACCAGAAATGATCATTTCCTTGAGGCCACATAATATGTGTAAACTTTTGACATTGATCTACGCTAAGCGGATCCACGATACCCACAGATTCATACAAGGGTATTCTAGAGAGTTGACCAGAGTAACTAAATATAGGCTTCTCCGTTGTGCTCTTCCTTTTAGTTTCAACTGGAAGATCAAACAGTTGTTCCATTGCAGAGTAAACAGAGTCATAAACCTCTGAATCAACTTCGTCATACAGTGCGAGAAAACCACCATGATCGCAAAGCGCTGTACGCACAACTTGGGATGCTGAAACCCAAGAGTCACTACCAGGGTTCAGATTTTCAGTTGTGAAGTCTATTAGTGGCAACGAGTGATGAGAATTATTAAACTGTGTTTGGGATTCCATGATTATGATGATCCCTTAATTTTGGACTCTTTTAGCTCCCTAATTACCTAGAGCAATGCTAGGGGTCAGCAACTTTTGTGATTAATAGTCATCAATGATGATCTAATGGTGTGAGATTGGTGTGGGATTTCATCCAATGGCTCACCTTTCTCTGCTGGTTACATGTTGGCCAAAATTCAATAAAATTACTGTTGGCGATGCTAGAGCTGTTGGCGATGCTAGAGCTGCAGGAGGCCACGTTAAAGTCAAGCTCTTTTGTGAATGTAATGGTGGAAAATCGACATGCAAGAATATATGTATGTGCAAGAGAGGAGGAAGAGATATGTAATGGTGGATAGGCATGGTTCTCAATATTTATTGATGTATTTAACAAATAAATAAATAAATAACCAATATTAATCTGTCATTGCTTGATTTTGGCACCCCTATTTCCGTTCAGGACCACATTGATTTGGGTAATAATAGTTTTTTTTTTTTTAATCAAAGATAGGAGACTCGAACCCGCAATCTCTTAATTGAGTATGGGGAGACTATGCCATTTGAGCTATTATTTATTAGCTTAAAATTTGGAAAAATAGGAGACTCCAATCCGCAACCTCTTAATTAAGTATGGGGAATCTATGCCATTTGAGTATATTACTCAAATGCTATTTGAGTAATATACTCAAATGGCATAAACTCCCCATACTCAATTAAGAGGTTGCGGATTGGAGTCTCCTATCTTTTCAAATTTTTTGGTTAATAATAGTTTATTGATTAAGCATGACTGAATTAAAAAAACAAAATCATTAATCACTTAAAAAAATACAAATATAATGTTGATGATTTATCACTTGATATTATAGTTTGATTACTTCATTAATTTAAGTATATGAGTTCAATACAAATTCAATGAAAATAACTTTTTTTTATTTTACCGTATCTTTTAATTTGAGAGATTAAAAATTAATTCGTTACAGATTTAAACTTTATTTAATGGTTTGTTATTGGCTAATAAATTATTACATACACAAAATGAAATCCAAATTCTTAATATTTACTTAAGTAAATGATTAAGTTAAGTACTCGATTTATCCAAATTAGTTGTTATATAAATATAACTGAATAAAAAATAAATATTGTGAGGTTATAGTAACGTGTCCTCCAAATATAGTAGTTTTGTTTCTTGGTATGATTCTCAATATTTATTGATGTATTTAACAAATAAATAAATAAATAATCATTATTAATCTGTCATTGCTTGATTTTGGGACCCCTATTTCCGTTCAGGACCACTAAATATGACGTTGTCCTGGATTGATTTGATTAATAACAGCTTATTGATTAAGCATGACTGAATTAAAGAAACAAAAACAAAAAAACAAAATCATTAATCACTTAAAAAGATACAAATATATTGTTGATAAAATAATTTAAGTATATGTTAATTTTTTAGTTTTCTACTTTTCTACGATATTTTTTAACTGATAAATTAATAACTAATCTAAATTTTATTTAAAAATTTATTGTTGGTCATTGATTATTATATACATAAAACAAAATTTAAACTCTCAAACAATTTATTTAAGCAGACTAATAAATTAATTATTAGACCAATCAAACTCAAGTGATCCATCAACTTTATATTTACTTAATTTGATGAGGACCACAATTTATGACATGTACTGGATGTTTTATTGCAAAATAATAAAATTTTAATTATGTGACATAGTAGGTGCATTTTTTTTAAAACTTTTTAAAAACAGATAAACTAATTGACTACTCCTCGTCATTTCAATGTACTACCTGCTAGTATAATAATAGTCATTTTCTTAGTTGGCTAAATTATCCCCAACTAGAAGAAATTAAAAATAGAAAAAAGACATAAACAACGATTTGAATATATTGATTGTAATTAAATATTTCAAATATTCGAAGCAACAATTATTGTGAATAAAAAAATATGTTTGTTGAACATACATTTTATTATATTCCGTAATCATATCAATTACTAGTTGGATCTTTTGAAATTAGAGGTGACAAACGGATTTAAATTCGTTGGATTGTCTGTATAATTTGTCAAAAAAAATAGAGTGAGATAAAAAATTAAGATTGTCACACATCAAAAGCTCACCTAATTCGCACTGTTTAAACTGTGGGTTTTGAAACAGAACGGATATTCTCGCTGAGTTCAGGATTTTTTTTAAAGATATTTTAATTTAGTGTTTTGGGTTATGTTTTACGTTTGATTGATTATGTTCTAAATTTGTAGATGTTTAATTATATATTTTGGATAATATTTATTTTACTTTGCACAATATTAATTTTACTATTTTGTTTCAAAAAATTTGGTTTATAATTATATTTATTGTATATTTATAATTATAAAGAATTTAATATTTGTAAATTTAAAAATTATAATTTTTTTATGTTTTTAGAAATTATAAATAATTAAAATAGTTATGAAATTATATATATTATTTAATATTTAATAAAAAAAGAGATTTTGTGGACTTAACCCGCCAACGTGCTAGCTCATTGTTAAGCATAACAAAATGATATTTTAAGACCGCCTCATCAGAATGGGGCGGAACAAACTTTCTCACTTACCACCCCTATCTGAAATCATTATTTCGCTTAGTTGAAATGTTATTTTGATAATTGAATACTAACGCATAATAACATGGCTCTTCGTGCAAAGTTGGCATGAACCACGCAATTTTGTACTTGATGGAGGAGGCATATATGTAGCAACTAGGTGTGGCAAACAGGTCTAAACTCGTCGAGTCAGTCCGCGTAATTCGCCAAAAAAGGCGGGCCGGACTAGAAAATTGGGACCGCCAAACAGCAAAAGCCCACCTAACCCACACCGCTTAAACTGTGGGCTTTGGCGGGGCGGGACGGGACGGACTTCCTCGCCGGGCTTAGTTTTTTTTTTTGTAAGGGGTATTTTTGCAATTTTTTTTGCCAAAATCCAACTTCCTCCAACCCAATTTACAAGAGTATGAAGATGAAAATTGAGTGTGTTAGATTATGTTTATGTTGCTTTGGAGAAAATATTTATAATTATATTTTGGATTATGTTTATTTTGCATTGGAGATAATACTTATAATTATGTTTTGGATGAAAATTTGGTTTATAATTATGTTTATTATATATTTATAATTACAAACGATACCCACTATATTTTTCAGGTATTCTACATCCTTTATCATCTCTGTTATCACCACATATATATCGTGATTATTTAGAGTGATCACCTTAAGTTCGGGCCCGGGATTGGCTGTCTAGCAATCAGCTCAAAATGCAAAATATATTGACCCCGTGAAGCAATCTGAAGCAGCCTCTGATCATCTGATGCTGGGATAAATGAATGTGGATCATTCTTAGCCTTCAACCAACCTCTTAAATCTTCTTGTCTATAGGAGTGTATTGTTGCTACGACATATTTCACCTCGTGTGCTTCTATAGTGGTTGTGACCTTATAATTTAAGGTCAAGTCCCCTGGTCGTAATCCACTAACTTACCGGCAAGTGCACCGGGTCGTACCAAGTAATACCTCACGTGAGTAAGGGTCGATCCCACGAGGATTGATGGATTAAGCAACAATAGCGTTTGATAGGATTAGTTAGACAGACAGAAAATAGTGTTTGGAAGTTCAAAAGCATTAAACAGTAAATTTAGAATATTAAAGATAGACAAATAAATAAGTTGGGAATAAAATATTGAGAAGGTAGTTAAGGTTTCAGAGTTATCTATTTTCTGAATTGACTTTTTTTATTAACTATTTTAATCATGCAAGATTTAATTCATGGCAAACTATTTGTGACTAGACCCTAATTCCTTAGACCTTCCTAGTCTCCTCTAAAATTCATCAACTGCCAATTCCTTGGTCAATTAATTCCAATTAGAGGGTGATGATCAAATTCTAGTTTATATGCCACAAGAATTCTAATTATCTAAAAATAAAGGAATTATATGTCACGTGTCCCGTTAAATACAAACAATTAGAAATTCATGATAATATATTTTCAAGCTATTGTTCAAGTAAAGAGCTTTTCCAAGTTATACAACAACTCAAATAGAACATGAGTCATACTTACGTTCCACCCAAATTCATAAAATAAAGAACGAAAACAATTATTGAAATATAAATCAAAACATGAATTAAAATAGAAAAATAATATTATCAATCCATCCAATAGACAGAGCTCCTAACCTTAACAATGGAGGATTAGTTACTCATGAAATATGGAATGTAAATTTGTATGGAATAATGTTGTGGAATGTTGTTCTGGAACCACCCTCTTGGGATCCCTTTTATAACTAATCCTAATAATTTAAAAATCAAATTTCTAAAATTAAAATTAAAATAATATCTTTTCCTAAAATAAGATTTGAATTTAAATTCGAATTAATTAACAAGTCTTCAGCTGATGGGCGGGGACCACTTGATTTGTCCCTTCTGCAACTTCTAATCTGTGATTTCTGGGCTAAGAAATGGGTCAAAACAGCCCATAAATTGCCCCCAGCGTTTTCTGTCAATTCTGCAGATCGTTCATGTGACGCGTCCGCGTCGTCCACGCGTTCGCGTCATTTGTGCAGATTCCAGTCCACGCGTTCGCGTCAGGCACGCGATCGCGTCATTACGATTTCCTCCATTCCACGCAGTCGCGTGAGCCATGCGTCCGCGTCAGTATTCACTGGTCATCTCCTTGGTTTCTTCTCTTTCTCTGCAGAAACTTCATCAAATCCATCCGAATGCTACCTAAAATGAATAAAATTGCACAAAACTCAAAATAGCATCCATAGTGGCTAAAATATAATTAATTTTTAATTAAACTCAACAAGTTAGATGCAAATTCACTAGGAAAAGATAGGAAACTTTTCACTTGACACTTTCACGCCACAAGCACATGGTTAGGGACAGCTTGATTTAGCCGCTTAGGCCAAGATTTTATTCCTTTGGGCCCTCCTATCTATTAATGCTCAAAGTATTGGATCCTTTTTACCCTTGCCTTTTAGTTTAAAGGGTTATTGGCTTTTTCTGCTTACTCTTCTTTTTTTTCCGTAAGCTTTGTGTTTTTCATTGCTTTTTCTTGCTTCAAGAATCAATTTTATGATTTTTTAGATTATCAATAACATTTCTTTTTTTCATCATTCTTTCAAGATCTAACAATTTTAACATTAATAAAATTCACTATAAAAAATATGCACTGTTCATGTCATGCATTCAGAATCACAGAAAATACCATCACATCTAAGTGAATAAGACTACTATTAAAATTAACTCAATTTCTCATGCAATACATCACTTCTGTATTTTTTTATTTGAATTCAAGCTTAGTGAGTAATACATGAGACATCTTTTCAGAATTAAGGCAAGTAAGAGAAAACTAAACTAGTCCTAGGATTCTAACTAATAAAGGATCATGCAACAAACATAGCAAAATAGCAGAAAACCGGAACATAACATTGAAAAAGAGGGAGGAAAAAAATGAAAGGAACTCAACCACCTTAATTATCCTAGCAGTCGCATTATTCTTCAGGTTGTGCTCCTCCGTGAAGATGATTCGCCTCCCTTTTGGTGCTATAGGAATAAACAGAAAACTTCTAAGCGAAGCGTCAACACCAAACTTAAAGGTTTGCTTGTCCTCAAGCAAAGAAGAACTGAAAATAGAAAGAGATAAATTATTATGAAGAAAGAAAAAGAAGATGATAAAATAATAAGCGAGAATAGGGATTGGGAGAGAGAGAGAAAGAAAACTGGGCGGCGCAACCGACGCGTTCGCGTACGTCGCGCATTCCTCATAATGATGCGTTAGCGTCAGGCACGCGTCCGCGTGCCCTGGATTTTGTGCGATTCGCGCAAAGCTAGCCGCGCGCCCGCGTGACTTTCTGTTCGCATGGCTTGGGAGCCAAATTTTCATACGACGCGTTCGCGTCGTGCACGCGATTGCGTGGATGGCCATATGTACAACTGACGCGGATGCGTCGGTCACGCGTTCGCGTGGGCAATTTTGTGCTTTTAGCATACTTCCAGCCCCAAGCCAGCATAACTCTCTGTCCAGACACCTTTTACGTCGATTTTTCGGGTCACGCGTCCGTGTGGGTGACGCAGACGCGTGAAGTGCCAAAATCATGAGTGACGTGCATGCGTGGGGTACGCGTCCGCGTGGGCTTGTTCGTGCGAAAGGCTTCATGCTGACGCCACTCCCGCGCAACTCTCTGTCAATTATTATTATTATTTTTTTTTTACGCACACATGATTGACGCGTTCGCGTCAATGACGCTTGCGCGTCGTGTGCCCCCTTTTTTTTTTTGAAATATAGCTTGAAGTGTTCGGTTCCTGGAAGAACATAGCTGTATGATCAGAAAATTAGTAAGAACTCAATAAAAATAAAATAAAATAACTAAGAAAACGACTACTACAAAAAATAGCTAAGGATACGAAATTATCGGGTTGCCTCCCGACAAGCGCTTCTTTATCGTCACTAGCTTGACGGTCAGCTCCTCTAAGGAGGAGGATCATAGGGGCTTAGCTCTTCACCCTTACTTTGAACTTCTTTTCTGTGTCTCCATAACATAGCTCAATATGCTCCAGAGAGAGGATTCTAATTACTGTATAAACCCATGCTGGATTGCTGGTCATTACCACCTTCATTCCTGGGGAGAAACCTTCAGTGGGGATCTTTTTGTTTCTCCATCCTCTGGGTATTTTTTTTTTCTTTTTGGGGACCTCCTCCTTGGTGGATGATGCAGTTCCAACACCAAACTTAGGTTTGATGTCAGGCGGAATTTTATCGGTTGTCACCACAGGAGGTTTGAGTTGCAAATTCTGCTGTGCATCATCAGGGGGTTCTTGGTTCTTTGGATCAATAAGCTCAGCCTGCATGCACCTCTCTTCTTCACCTGTTGAATGTACATCTTTGAAGACATGAAAGACCAGTTGCTCATTATGCACTCTAAGCACTAATTCACCCACTTCTACATCAATCAGAGCTCTTCCAGTGGCTAAGAATGGTCTTCCTAGAATTATAGAGGCATTCTCATCCTCCCCTGTATCAAGAATCACAAAATCTGCTGGGAGGAAGAACTTACCCACTTTGACCAAGATATTCTCCACTAATCCGTATGCAGGCTTCATAGATTTGTCCGCCATCTGTAATGCTATCTAAGGTTGTGCCTCTTGGATCTGCAGCTTCTTCATCACAGACAAGGGCATTAAATTGATGCTTGCTCCCAGATCACATAACACTTTCTCAAAGGTTGTACTCCCGATGGTGCATGGAATTTGAAAGCTCCCTGGATCTGGCATCTTCTTTGGTAAGTTATTCTAAATGATGGCACTGCATTCTTTAGTTAGGACCACTGTCTCATCTCCCTTTAAAGGCTTCTTCTTTGACAACAGCTCCTTCATGAACTTGGCATAGAGGGGCATTTGTTCCAAAACCTCAGCAAAAGGAATATTGATTTGCAACTTTCTAAAGACTTCCAAGAACTTTGAAAACTGTTTGTCCTTGGTCTCCTTTTGAAGTCTCTGAGGATATGGCATTTTAGGCTTGTACTCAAGAGCCTTTGGCAATGTAGGATAAGTGTCAAGAGAGTCTGGGAATGGGTTGTCTGCACGCTTTGGAGGGGTGTGCTCCACTTCTCCCTTCTTCTCCTCTGGAGCTTTATTTTACTGTAAAGATATTAACGTAATTTTATACTATTATGATTTTCTTTTTTCTTATTTTTTTATCAAAATAAATTTTTTTTATTTATTTTTTCTTTATCCAAATAACACCTAAATAACTCCAGTTTTCTTTTTATTTTCTTTGCTCTCATTTTTTTTCTTTCTATTTACTTTTCTATATCCAAAAACAAAGTGTTAAGATTAATTTAGAGAAGACATATGACAAAGTTATCTGAAAGTTTCTGTACCACACTGTTTGCTACTTCAGGTTTTCTCTAAACATATTCCATCCTATTATAAACTGTGTTCGCTCTTATTCTCTATCTGTCTTGTGAAATGGTAGTAAGTTAGAAGTCTTTATGCCCACCAGAAACTTAGAAAGGAGTAATCATGTCTCTCTATCTCCTTGTTCTATGAATATAAAGACTAATTTGTTTAATTTCACATAAGATCTCTATTGGTGAATGAAAATCAGTGACTATTTCTAAGGTGGACTTCTAATGTCTCATTTAATATTTGCCGATGATTGACTGTTATTTTTTAAAGCAGAAAAAAACCAAGGTGAGATGGTCTTCAAAACCTCAAGTATAAAAGTTAGAGTAAAGTACCAACCTGGCCCCTGTCCATTTTCAAGAATGACAACGCGACCCCTCAAAATAAAATCGATCCAGTTCGGTCCCTGTCCTCGATTTCCGTCACACAAGGCGGTCCCCATGCGTTTTTCTCCGGTGAGACTTGACGAAAAACCCTGAGCTGGCTCGTTCAGTGCGTGACCTGTCATATGAGGCAGATGACGTGTTCAGTCAGTGCTGAGATGGAAAAATTGAGATGGACAAGGGCTAATTTGTCCTACCCACTCACCATATAAACGACGTCGTTTGAGTGGGAAGCAACGTTTCCATTGCTTTTGAAAAGGTGGGTTTCCATAAAACCCCTTCCCCCAACCTTGACATTTACAAGAAAACCCTAGGTCAAAAGCTTCTTCACTTCTCGAGACCATTGTGGACGCTGTGTTGGTGGAGGGAAGCACTGACGTTGCTGCTTACAGTGTTGACGACATCATAGTTCACGGCGGTTTGGTGGTGCTATTGACGGAGCTGGACGGAATCGTGTCAGGACGCTGCAGACAGTTCAGGTTAGTGATTTTTATATGAAGCATTTGTCCCTTGTGCGTTGTGTGGTCCCCCCAAATTGATTCTGCTTCTGACAAGGAACCATTGTTGTCTGCAACCCTTTGTGGTCCTAGTCATGGAAAAATTGAAATAACCCCCCTGAACTTTGTGCATTTTCGAAAAAATTAAATAATATAGTGGCGGTCATTCTTGTTTAAGCATGTTTATTATTAGGGAGATTTTATTAAAGCTTGAATAAACTGATTGCAGATGTCTGAGTATATGGTCATTCCTGTGTTCCACTATAGGGGGAGATTTGTCAGAAACTCTGAAGGTGATCTCTGCTACTTGGATGGTAAAGTGAAGAGATTCCCCCCTTAAACTTGGATTACGTACATTATTTTTGACTTGGTTGAATTATTTAAAGAATTGGGTTACCGGAAGTATAAACAGATGTTCTGGCTTGATATGGGAGAACCGAATATGGAAGCTGGACTCCATGTAATTAAAGGAGATGTAGAAATTAATCAGATGAGGGAGGGTAAGTTGAGGTACAGGGAAACTGATGAGCTATACATCTACTTTGAACACGATGTGGACATGCCTGATGTAGTTGAAGAAGATGTGGCTGAGGAGACTGTTGTGTTGGATTCATCATCATCATCGTCATCAACTGATGATGGATATGAGACAACAGAGGATGAGCCTTACAAGCCTCCTCCCCCTGGATTTGAGACAGATGACAGTGGTAGTGAAGAAGAAAACAAGAGGAAGAAAAGGGTTCCAAGGACCCCATGTGATGCTCCAAGGACGGAACCACCCAACATCAAGAGACCAGCTCATCGCTCCAAGATGAAGAGGAAGGTAGATCCTGTAGAACCTGAGATGCAGGCCACTAAAGCCAAGAAAATCTTTGAAGTGACGTGCAGCAAGTGTGGACAGCTTGGGCATTACTACAAGACCTGTAAGAATGACCCAAAGGATCCAAACTGGTAGCCAATGACAAAGAAGAAGAGAAGAGTTGGTAAGGGGAAGGGGCAGCAGATTATACCCTTTAACCCAAACCAGAACAGAGGACAGGTAATTAGGGTTCGATTTGGAACACCATATTAATTGTTAAGGGTTTAAGTGTCTCATTTAAAAATTGTGGGGGGTTTAGGTGTCTTATTTAAATATTGTGAGGGGTTTATGTGTCTCACTATTGGTTGTTTAAATGATTAGGATGTAGGACCTAATGTCAATCTAAACAGTTATACTGTACAACCTTCCCCACCTATGGATCCACTGGTAATATCTTTTAACCTACTCCTTATCCTTATTGTTGTTTAGATGACAGATTAGACTCTCTTTACACTAACATGTTTATACTATTGTGATAGACAAAGGCAAAGAAGAACAAGAAGAAACTTCCAAAGACAATGCATAAGAAGGGTAATTATGACCAACAAGAACAGGGAGAAGAAATTCCCCTTTCACAAAATGCACCCCAGGCAGATGAGGTATAGTCATTGGTCAATGTTATTTTAAGCTGTTTGTTTATTTTATACTCATTAAATTTTTGTTACAGGTTGCAAGAGAGGCTATGAACCTGAATCAACCACCCCCATAACCCTGCTCCACCCCCAACCTCAGTTATGCCCAGAGAAGAAAGCACCTTGTTGTTAGGCCCCCAACTGCTCCTATCTCGGCTCCACCTTCATTTGGACAACCTACTCCACCATCAGTTCAAGCAGCATCAGGTCTTAGACCATGTGTTCCAACCGGTTAGGCTGTGAACCCGAGGACAACAACTGCTAATGTTCCCTTTCAACAAAGTGCTCTTTCTGCTGAGACCATGGCTGCAGCAAGTTCTGGGACTGCAGCAAGGCTTTTTAAGTTCATTCCTACCCCTGGGTTTATACCTCCGAGGAAGACTTGATATCTGATATGTTGCTGTTAACATAGATGATAAGAATGACTCCTTTTGTTATTAGTTTAAGTGTCAGTGTTTACAAATCTAGAAAATATTTTGGAAGCTTTTAAGTGTTTGTATGCATGTTTAAGTCATTTTGAAACTCTACTAGACTGATGTGGAAGATGTTTAAGTCAGTTTGAAACTTGACAATTTTAAGAAACACTTTAGTTCAAGGCTACATGTTGGCCTTTTTTTTGTTGTTAGAGGGCTATAAGTTGTCCCTTTCTCATGCTGAACAAGGACATGATTGGTTGTTTTGTGTACATGTTTTATATAAGGCATCTTTTGGGTTTGTTTATCCAACATTTTTTAGTAAGAAATCTGTATGACTACATGCTGCCAGAATTTATCAAAGTAGTAACAGACCCTTTTTCTTGGATCAAATCATATTCTCATCTGAAACAACATACATAGTTCTAGAGTAATACAACTTACAATGTAAACAACATACACTTCTAAAAAATAAGACACACTTTGAACCTAGTATCACAGAAGGTTCCTGCTACTCATATGCCTTAAAAAAATTTGGAGATCACAATTACAATTACAAAAGCAATAACCAAAGCTTTAACACTAACGCCGCTAGAACCACTATTAGCATTACAATTTTTAGCTTCCAATTCTAATCCACTAACTCTAGCATCTAGTTCCCTTAGTTTTCCAGCATCAACACCAGCAGTATCAGGAATCTGACTTTGATCTCGCGTCCAACCCTCTATATCAGGAGAATTCCTGGGAAACTCTTCAAACGATGCAACATAATCATCCAACCATGTAAAAAATTTACAATGCAATTTTGTGCTCTATAGAATATACCCACAGCTCAAAAGATGTCACATCGAGTTAAAATCAACGAAACTTAAATTAAATTTCAGATTACCTTGAAGTGTGGACATCCAAAAAATAACCGGTTAGGGTTCAGCTCTGTTGAAGAGAGAAACAAAATAGCATGCGTCCCACACCGACATCGTGGAGCAATGAACTTCTTCTTCTTATTCGGTGCAACAACACTTCCTACAGATACACTTATAGGACTTCTGCCTTCATCTTTAAAAACTTCTCTTCCACTCCCACCAATAGAACTCGACGGTGGTTCGTTGCTGCTGCTCATGGCTCTGTTAGGGTTTTCTTCTAAATGTGAAGGCTAGGGGAAGGGGTTTCATGGAAACCCACCTTTTCAAAAGCAACTGAAACTTTGCTTCCCACTCAAACGACGTCGTTTATATGGTGACTGGGTAGGACAAATTAGCCCCTGTCCATCTCAACACTGACTGAACACATCATCCACCTCATATGACAGGTCACGCACCGAACGAGCCAGCTCAGCGTTTTTCGTCATGTCTCGGCGGAGAAAAACGCATGGGGACCGCCTTGTGTGACGAAAATCGGGGACAGAAACCGAACTGGATCGATTTTATTTTGAGGGGTCGCGTTGTTATTCTTGAAAATGGACAGGGGTCGGGTTGATACTTCACTCTAAAAGTTAATTTCAACAAATCAAAAGCTCTTTATTTTAATAGTATCTCTTCGATCAAGAGTAAAGAGTGTCTGGCTAATTTATTTTGCTTAGAATATACGTGAATATCTAGACTAAATATTTAGTATTCATTTTATTCAAAGCAAATAAATAAGTTGTTTACTAAATACAAAAGTTTTTGGTCATTTATAAAAAATATAATATTTATTAACTATTTTTATCGCATTTAAATCATTCAAGATAGTCACCAAAAAAAAAAAATCATTCAAGATAATATCTGTTAAAAATCTTTTTGTAACATAATTTTAAGAAAAATCTATTGGGATGAAATGTGTATTTATTTATTTTTTTTCAAATTTCAAATCGACTTTTCCCGCTCAGCTATTATCAACGTTTTCATATCTCTCGTACAAATTTTATTTAAAAGAGAATTCATTAAAAAATAGCCACAACCAAACGGGAACTTAAAGGAAGTAGAAACTGCGATCTGGTGCTTAACGCCTCCGCCACCTCTCTGGTGCTTGTGCTTCTGCTCCGCCGTCGCCTCCTCTCGACCCTTGCCCTCCTCTGCTTCTGCTCCACTAGCTCTGCTCTCTTCCTTCTCTTCCCTCAACGGTCAGCAACGTTTTCAAATTTTTTCCTTTCTGTTCATCCACGCTCTGCTGAAACTCGGTTCGGCGAAATTCAAATTCAACAATGACCGTCGAGAACTACCACGTCATCGAGCTCGTCGGCGAGGGTTCCTTCGGGAAAGTCTATAAAGGGAGGCGCAAACATTCCGGTCAGGTATTCTCTCTTCCCATTTCTCTTCTTCATCTCACAGAAAAAGAAGGTTTCCCTCTTCTTTTCATCTCTAATTCTCCGGTTGGTTTCTTGGTGAACTAGACTGTTGCGATGAAGTTCATAATGAAGCACGGTAAAACCGAAAATGATATCCACAACCTCAGGCAAGAAATCGAGGTAATTTGTACCCTAATTTCTACTCATGTTGAAGGTATTCAAGTTTCGGCAGTAATTTGAGGTTGGATGCAACTAGGCTTTATGGTTCTTCGTTATTTGAATTTTTTTTGATTCACTGTATAGTACGATGAATATCGAAAGTAATTGGATCAAAGAGAATTTGGAGTGTGATTGCGTGGACAACTTTTTTTTTCTTTTATCCCCTTTAAAATATATCCTTCTAATATATTCGTTAAAACAAATTTTGCTATTGTTTGAATGTAAGAATTCTTAAGAATAAAACATTTATTATTTTAACTAGCTTCACATATATTCTTATTACTTTACTATTATATATATTTAATTGTTAAAAATATAGTTCCTATTAATATGTTAATTTACTATTTACTTATATATTATGCCAGAAAGAGTGAACTTATGCAGCAAGCATGTTGAATGAGAGTAGAGAAGCTATTCATTACTGTTGTTCCATCCACTCTGATAAATAAAAGATAAAATAATTTCACATATTGGGATGGCATTAATCATGTCAAATGTTATGTGTTTTTCCATGAGAGAAAGTATAAAATGTTTAAATCTAACTTCTCATTTTAATATTCCAAAGATGTTATCCTGTCAATGTCTCTTTCCTCTTTTTTGGTATCCAAAGACTGGCAAGCATCCTCATAAGCTCTTGTTCCTGTTTTGTCTACTGCCAGTTTTGTTTATTTTGCAATTCGGTATAACGACACTCTTTAAAAGCTAAAAGGCCAACTAGAGCAAAACTCTGATTTCCTCAAAGCTAAAAAGAAGTCCTAGTGGCATTATCCAAACAAGCCATAAATGTAAAATGTGATGCATGTGTTGCATGCATGAATCTGATAGCAGTTAATATCAGTTTCTGCTCAATGATTATGTAGACTCAGTTGAGTAATGTATATACTGTGCATTTCATTTGAAAGTCCACAAGAGTTTTGTGTTGTCACAGAATTTGCTCAAGTAAGCATCTGTATTTTCTCTCATGTTTGCAGTTCAATGTTTAACTAGCGCTGGACCTGAAGTATTATTATATCTTTTAATGTTATCCTTTCAAAAATGACGACGCTTGAAATCTTGAATAATGGAACCAGCCAATATGATTGATTAGAAAATTGTCATTCTGATTATGTTTTTTTATACTACAGGGAGAGCTATTTGAGATTCTTGAGGATGATAAGTGCCTTCCTGAAGAACAAGTTCAAGCAATTGCAAAACAACTGGTATTTTCTGTATATTTATTTTTTTTATTTCTTTCTTTCTTGCTTGCTTTCCTTATTTTTATTGATTTCCGGATGAAGAGTTTTGGTTCACAAGACCAATAACCGCATTACGTTTTTTGGTTGGATTATGCAGGTAAAAGCGTTACATTATTTGCATTCCAACCGAATCATCCATCGTGATATGAAGCCGCAGAATATTCTCATTGGTGCTGGATCTGTTGTCAAGGTTGGTTTGACTGATTGTATGTTTGTTCCTGTGATGAAACACAAGTCAGAATTTAATCATGATCTTCATCTTGCCTGTTACAGCAGAATTTGCGCAGTATTAAATGGAATTTTTCATCTTTCTGATAAGTACAAAACTGCAACATACACTGTTTATAGACTGCATATATTTGGTAACCTTCAAGTAGCCACCTTCTTGTTTTAGCCATTTTCAACTTTTACATGAAGTTTAACATGTAAAACTTAAAACACCCCTAAGTTCAGGTTATTGAAAACATGTTAGATTCTGTTTTATTTAATGTCTCATAATCCTGTAAGTGGTCTAATTTTAGTCTTAGAAGTTCTCTCTCTTAAGGCAGCTGGGGTGGGGGTGGGTCGGTTGATGTGATCTAAAATGAACTTATATATGAAAATTGAAAATGGTTGAAACAGAGGGAGTTGCTTAGAATTTAACCTATTTGTTATTCTGACCTTCTGATGTTATGGCTTCATTTTCTATAATTAAGTACAGTTGGCTCAAACCTAATTTGTCTTTTTCTCATGAATCTGTGATAGCTATGCGATTTTGGTTTTGCACGAGCAATGTCCACAAATACAGTTGTCTTGCGATCCATAAAAGGTTTGGTTTATGAGAGCTGATTATGTTGTTAAATAGCTGTTTGTTCTAGAAAGTGATTGCAGTACTATCTACATGTTTTTTTTAACAGTTTTAGTGTTACAGGAACTCCTCTATACATGGCTCCAGAGCTTGTACGGGAACAACCTTACACCCACACTGTTGATTTATGGTCTCTCGGTGTTATATTGTAAGTTAAAGATCTGGTGCAAACAATAGACTTCATATTTAATTATTCTTTACTTTGTGTAGATTTTTTGCTACATTTGAATCTGAGTATCTGACATAATATTTGATATTAGGTTAGATATCTCTGCATGATTTAAGTTGGTCATTTTTATTTTGTAAGATATAATCACAGGAAATTAAATCCACAATCCTTAAAAGTTAAAACAGAGAAAAAGGTTGCCATGCATTTGTCCATGTTATTCTTTTATCTTTTGCCATTCTTTTGCTAGCCCAGTTGATTACCTATTTGTTAGAAAATACTCATCAAAATAGCCAATGGATTCACCAAAATTACTCATTTTAAGTAGTCAGTTCTCTTCTTGTTCGTTTGAGCAAGAGGGATATTTTGTATTATCTTTTTTGTCCTTTCTAGTTGTCATATGTTTCTATTTTTCTAATTTCTAATTTTGAAGAAATTTCTAGCTTCAATCTAGCAATTCTTGTTCAGTTTTACTTTCCCTTTTTCAAAGTGTGACATTTCTCTTTGAGCTTTTTTAAGTCTCTTTTCAGCATGTAAAAAGGTGGGTTATGATAACCTGTATTGTTGAGCAGCAATTTCCAATCCTTATCGTTCTATTCACCTTAAGCTGAAGCCAGTATTTTGTGTGTCTAACAGATATGAGTTGTATGTTGGCCAACCTCCTTTTTACACAAATTCTGTGTATGCTCTCATCAGACACATTGTCAAGGTACATTTCTCTAATACTTTAAATTTGTTATGCAATTTCTTGTATGCTGTATTAAATGTGGATTAATTGCTCATTCAATAATCCAGGATCCAGTTAAATATCCAGAGAGCATGAGTCCCAGTTTCAAAAGCTTTTTGAAGGGCCTGCTAAACAAGGTAGCTAACTTGTGAATATTCCTCATCCACTGTATATATATATACATACATAAAATAACATACAAATTCTTTGATTTCTAATATTATTCTGAGCAGGCACCTGAAAGTCGTTTAACTTGGCCTGCACTTCTTGAACACCCATTTGTTAAAGAGACTTCTGATGAACTTGAAGACAGGGTACCTAATTCATCTTTATTTCAGTGGTATTTCCATAGTGGGCAAGTTGTTCCTTGTTAATTTAGTAAAATATTCACTGAACTTGTCTTAGGCATTGTGTGAGATTACCGGCTCACCTGGGGACTGTGATGCTGCAAGGAGGACCATTCAAAATTCAACAGGTCAAGCTTCTAATTAAACTGTTAGTTGATTGTGGACACTTTACTAATTAGTGCACAAGAAATGGTTTTTCAACTGAGTTCACAAATAAATTAGATTTTGGTATATAGGTGTTGGATGTTTTAATTTAAATGTCATACATCAATATTTCACTTGCTAAAACTGAAATCCACTCTTAATTACAATTTACATAAGAAACCGCATATTTTTTCGAGTCAAAATTATATGTTAAAATAATGTAATATAAACTGGTAGTGTGTATTACCAAAGTATCTACTACATTAGCCTTCACTTATTTTTCCCTTTATTTAATTATCTATTTATTTTGCTTCCTTATTAGTTTAATTTGTCACAGGTTGTAACTATCCCAAGTCTGGTTTGTTGGAGCATAATTCTTCTCCACTTGAGAATAAAGCTCTGTTAAAGAGCCCTAAACCAGACAAGGAGAATTCATTAGTTCCTGATGAGTCCCCTGGAATCTCAAATCAATCTGCTATAATAGAGTCAGGTAATTTTTTGATTTCATACACTGTTTATTCTATGAAACTATTTCTTTGCCTCTTGTGACTACCATTGTTTTGTAATCTTTCACAAACTCAGGTTTAATTTTACTTTGAAATTCCTTTTGGTTGAGATGCCTTTTTTTGTGTGTGTAAATCATATTGATTTACCACAGAATTAGCTGATTAGGTGATATTATACATAATAAAATTGGGATAATGCTCATTGTTAATGGACGATCAGATGATAACTTATGATCATATGTGGAAAAGACCTACATTTGTTTGGGCAAAGAAGATAAATTAATGGGAGAGTAGCCTAAAAGTTAAAGTTTAGGAAGATGTAGGAACTCTAAAGATATAATCAAATCATTTGTTTGTGAACACAAATAAAAAGGTTTAATTACTCTTCAACACCAAAAAATGTGTTAAAGTGCTACTTCTATACACTGTAACAAAAACATCACAGTATATATTGAAAATTTTGAATGCACTTGATCTATTCCTATAGTGTAAGAGTTTGGTACCACAAATATTATGTTTAGGCAATAACAGCAGAATAATAAGAGTATAAGAAAGGAAATATAGAATTATGGAAGAGAGAGTAGAAGGAAGAATAGAAGAGAGAGTAGATAAATTCTAGTAGAAAGTTATTATTAGAAAACTAAAACAGTTAAGCTTTCAATACATTTATTATTCACGTTCTTTTGAATTTATCCAGTATGAGTAACTTAAAATTTTAATATTTGATACTCGAGGCCAATTTGGAAATAACAAATAGCACAACCACTACAGATAACAGCTTTTCAGATAAAAATACTTAAGTATAAGCTTCTACCTTTTTGATAAAACACAGCTTCAGCGTACAAGAGTACCCTAACAGGAATTTATTTTTATTACATCCTTTTATTTTTATTTTTATTCTTTTTAAAAATTTGAGGCATACAGCTTTTCTCCATCTATTATGCATTTTGTTCATATAATTGTGGTTTCGTATGCCCCCATATCATGTCAGGAGGGGTAACATGTATGCATTATTGTCATGGAGCGGGTTGAATGCCACATATGCTGGAAAGTGAAATGGACTTTGCCAGACTTTGAGAGGAGATCATCCTGGCATATTACCCTAAGGCCTAGGTGGTTAATTAGACTGAGAACTTATAGATACATATATCTGTTGCCATTACTGATTCTATCCTGATTGGAAAAGCCTTCTTTCTACAAGTTCTTGACTGTGATCATGTGCAACTTATTGCAAATATAGATGACTCATTAATGAGAGAATAACTTGTGAATAAATACCAGTCAGCTGCCCTAGTGGTAGATCATCCTTGTTGCATCTTTTTTCCGACTGTAGGCAACCATATACCCGCTTTATGCTTTTAAGAATTTTCTTACTCTTTATGCGGACATCTTTAGACAATGAATTCAAATTACAGTTTGTTCTATGTTTTTGGGGAAATGGATTGTCCACTATGAATGTAGAAATTGATATTTTTGATTTTGTGTTGACACCTCTAATCTGTGATTGAGAATATGTACTTTTGTGTAGGTTGCCAAAGATTGGATCAACTTGAAAATAACTCTCGAACAGTCAAAGGTGCAAAAATAATTGGTCAAGATAGTGAAGCTTTGGGGCATATTCTTCTACCACTTAAAAAGTGGTCAAATGGATCTCAAAATATTTGCAGGTAAATACACATTGCATGTTTACAGCTACTATGCATTTCATGAATCATCATGAGTCTTATTAAATACTGATTTGGCTTTAATGTCTGGAATAATTTGTTAAACTGAAATGTGGATCCATATCTGTGAAATGTCATGGTATATAGAAATGTGATGGATATAGTCCTATCTCTTGGTTTTCAACTTTTGCATACATATTCCATCTTGAAATCTAACTTATTGTTTTGAATTATAGTGATCAAGTACTCATTGAGGCAAACCAATCACTAAGGATTGTTTCAAATCTTGTTGCGGCTGGTGTGCTAAGTCTTAGTGGGAAAATGGATGAACTTATAACTGAAATTCTTCTATTCATTGGGTCTGTTCTAAGCGTGAAATCCTCTGAACTTGTAGACTTGATAGCAAAGGTATGCATTGAAGCACTTTATCTATCCATTTCTTTCACAATTATGACTGTTTCCTTTATATCTTACAAACTATTTAAAAAACTCCTTGGATCACCACAAATGGTTGTTTGACATGGTTGTTCGAGTCAACTCATGAGCCAACAAAATGAGCTTACTCAAGGTCAGGCTAGGCTCATTTAATATATAAGCTCAAATCCAGACTCAAGCTTGGCTCACAAGCTCATGAGTTCAGCTTATTGAACTGTTAATAAGTCGAGCTCGAGCAAGTTCACGAGTCGGATTGACTCGCTTCCAGCCCTATGTGTGAGTGATTTTCATTTGGAACAATTAGTTATTACTTATTGGGCCAACTTAGTTGGACTTGTAAGGGAGTATCTGTTTCCTACTCTATTTAGTACAGAAGTATCATGGGCACTTACCAAGAATATTAGTTGCCGTCCACAAATGTTCCCATTTAATTGGTGTTAGAATTTTTGTTTGTTACGTGTTTGAAGCTTTGTAAGTACATTAAACATGAAGTTCCTTTATTATTAATTCACCGTTGTTTGGTGCATGGTTTGATGTTAATCTGTTTTCTTCACTTAAGTTGCTAGTTAAACTACAAATGTCTTACATTTTGCAGGGTTTCTCCATCACAAAAGTTTTGCTAGAAAACTATGGGGCTTGCACTTCAAGTTCTTACTTCAGGCACTGGGTTGCAATTGTTGAAATTTATTCTCAGGTAGTCTGGTTGTACCAGTTCTATGTAGTAAATTCACATTAGATTTTAATCTTCTTTCCAAAGTTTAAATTGTGGGCTTCAGGTCAGGGAGAACTAAGATATCCTTAATTAATGAATAACGTGAAGCTGATATTGATTTGATGTACTGTTCCGTGACTGAATAGACAAAATATTAGCCCTGATTTTATGTTGATTTGAAACTCCTAATCCTCATTACATGATTCAACCCAAAAGAAGAAAAAAGGGTAAACTTTAATGGCAATTTGCAATCTATGCTATAATATAATATCTTTGCCTTGAGTGACACTCTCAATTCATTTTGTTTTATGATCAAAGTTTCTGGTTTTCTTTTAAATGTTTCACTATATGGGATGCTGAGGAATGTGTATTACTTTGCATCATTTGCTTTTTCCTTTATTTTCTCTCATTTTTTCATTAGTTTTGGTTTAGAAGGATTCCTTGTATTTCCCACCTGTAATTTTATGTACCTAAACAATTCGTAAAATTAAAGAAGGCAACAAATAGAATTAGATATATGGAAACTTATACGGTGCAGTAGGATACTGTGGGATATTTTTATTTTTATGGTATTCTAATACACAGCTAACCACTTAACCTCACCTAACTGGAGTATTTTATGTATGTTTCCTCATTCAATGCTAATGACCTAAATTGGAATAAAAGAAGAAAATGGAATTAAGCTAGATGGAAAGATCCTGTAATGGTCTGTTCTTTCCCTTCTTACTATAATGTCAGTGATTAATATATTTTGCAGATTGTAACTTCAAGCAGTGAAGCATCTGGAAGGGTACTGTCTGAGTCTAGTGCGTGCATTACAGTCATGCTATCTAGAGTTGTTAAGGTGCTTAGATCATCTCAAATTTTGGATCCAGATACACATAATGAAACTGTTGGTAGAGTCTTAGAACATGCTAAAACATCTGGTCTAGTAGACAATTTGTGTCTGTGCTTAGCCACTTCAGGTTCGAGTCTCATCTCAGGCTCTTCGAATATGCTACGGGCTGCTACTGAAGCATGCAGGGCTGTCTGGTCTTTTATTAATGCACTGGATATATACTTTATGAAAAAGAGTTCCCCTTTGTTTCCCATAAACGCTTTGTGGAATCATTCGTTGAATAGGAAGCAAATTATGGATCATGGGCGAAGTCCCTTGGCTGTTACAGATACCGCCCAAATTGTTGATGCAGTAACGAGAGCATACTTGAGATCTAAAGCTGTACAAGTTGCTGTTTACTATTGTTTTCACCAGCGTATTGAGTTTGCCATGAATTGTAGTCTCCAGGTACTTTGTGCATGTTCTGATAGAACTTATTTGCAAATGGCAATTGTAGATAATAGGTCAACAGTAATTAATTTTTGTATTGCTTTTTTTCTCAGCTTTTGTCAAGGTGCTGCATACACAGCGGTACTGTTGCAGCTCTCCTTTGTGGTCTACCTACTACCCTTCCGGTGACTACTCTTGTTAGTGGTGGTGGTGATGGTACTATTATTTCAGAGATATTCTCTGTTTTGTCATTATGTATTAACTCTGCTAACAAAGATGCACAGAGTGGGGAACCGAATAATATTCAGTGCAAATTATCATATCCCTCTGCTTTGGTTCGTCATTCATGTCTCACTCTTGCAATAATTGCACAATGCTTAAAGTCAACTGGACGAAATTCAGCAATTTTTATGCTGACTACCTCACATAAGAAGCAGTTTGCTAGACTATCATGTCTAGCCCATCATATGTCTTCAGATGACAAGGCAAAAGCTTCTCAAACTGCATCAGCATTTTTGGCTCTGGCGTCCATTTTATTTCTTGAATCTGGGGCTTCAGTTGAGTCTCAAATAGCTGACATTGCTATGCCTTTAATCCCTCGAACTTTTGCTCTGTGTGACCATCTTAAAATTTCTTCTTGCAAAAAGAATGACAATGAATTGGATCCTGACTACCTAAGTGGGAAGCTTTCATATTGGCAAGGGGTAAGAGATGGATTTGTTGGTCTATTAGATTCCAGACTGAAATGGGGAGGACCATTAGCTGTTCAGCAGTTTTGTGCAAGTGGTATCCCTCTTCTTCTTATTGGCTTATTAGGCAATGATGTTTTAAATGAGGCACATGGAAATGAGTGCCTGAATGATAGAGTTGGATTATCTCCAGTTGGGGTTGTATGGACTATTTCTTCGATCTCTCACTGTCTTTCAGGCAGTGCTTTGACTTTTCGCCATATTTTAATTAGAACTGAACACATTAAGCTCATCACCAGCTTGATATGTGATGTTCATATTAAGTTAGTAAAAGGCTGGATTGGACCTGGTGGAGGACGAGCAGGAGTAAGAGAACTAATAAATGCAGTAGTAGATCTCTTAGCATTTCCTTTTGTTGTGCTGCAAAATGCCCCTGGCCTGCCATCATCAGCCACTGCTTCTGTGAACAGTGGGTTTCTACTCAACATTGGTTCACCTGGTCAGAGAGTCTGCTTGGAGGACAAGGATATGGTTAAGGCCATACAAGAAGACATGAACAAATACATTAAGATCCTTGTGGATGTAAATTTATCTTAATACTTTAACTCATAAGCTGAATTTCTTTTAGTGACTGTTTGAAGTAATAGATATTCATTTCTAGTCAAATGCTTGGAAAATATTAACTGCTTTTAAATTTTCAGGTGGGTGTGCCTGTTATTATCCTTCGATGCCTAGATCATATGGAGTTGGCTGACTTGGGCAGACCTGTTGCCTTCCTTGCCAAAATGGTATTCCACCGGCCTTTAGCAATTCAACTTGTGAGTAAAGGACTTTTGGAACCAAACAGGATGAGAAGGTTATTTGATTGTTCAGGCCCAAAAGAAGTTACACTGGACACACTAATGATAGTTTCTGATCTTGCTCGCATGGACAAGGTTAGTTTTTGTTCCTTATAAGTTCTTTTATCAACTACAAAATGCCAAGTCTGGTCCCTTGTGCCTTGTTTTTATTTGGTTTATTGTATGGCAAAGTATATGTAGTTAAGTACAGAAAAAGTGAAAGATATAGATATATGATTGCATGCTATTGAATTTGTAAGGAAACTATGAGAAGTTTTATTTTTGTTGCCTCTAATTTGTCGTTCTCAATTGTAATCAGGATATATTTCTTAAGTATTTTTTTGTTATCCAAAATTTGGTTTAGTGTGAGAGGCTACTTGGGTTTCGCTATACTTTTGAAGAAAGACTTTTTGTTCTCCCTATTCAATGTCTCAGGTTATGCTTTTTATTTTTGATGTGTATAGTCTATTCATCTCTCTTTGCTTAATTGCTTTAGGATGTCCCTCGTTGATACTTCACAAATTTATTATTGCTTTCTCTTTGTGGTGTCCAGCGATTCTATGAGTGTATCCAAGGTGCTTCTATTTTGGAGTTCTTAAAAGATTTTCTTTCACATGAAGATCCCAATTTCCGTGCCAAAGCTTGTTGTGCTCTTGGAAATATGTGTCGTCATAGCGCCTATTTTTACAGTTCATTTGTAAGTATCATGAATAATAAGTAATATAGTATTGGTTTTTCTGTAGTCATAATGGACACACAAGAAAAACTTGTTTCTATCCAAACAGAGAAAGTAATATTATTCTGTTTGATCAACACAAATTTCAGAATTTGTTATCATAAGAATAGTACTTTTCCAGATAATATATTGAATTGGAATTTCTAGGCAAGGCACCAAATTGTTGGCCTCCTGATCGATAGGTGCTCTGATCCTGACAAAAGGACACGAAAGTTTGCTTGCTTTGCAGTAAGTTTTTATCAATATCTCCAGCAGTTATAATGCTCATGTTTTTAGCATTTATTTTATTTGAGGTGAAGTATTTTGACTTACAATAATCTTGTGCTACATAAATAAAATTTACAATATAAGTAGACGTAGATCTGTGGTATGTGCCAACCAATCGTAGATTGTGTTAAGCTGATTGTAGATCGTGGTAATAATGTGAAGTCTATTTTAGTTAAGCCATTTGTAGAATGTGGATTATGTTGATGTTAATAGATGATTATTTTTGTTAAAGTTACATAATATCTTAATTGTGTTTGTAATTTAACATATTTTGTTTTAAAATAATTAAATCTTAAATGTTTAAAATAGGTTTTAACATTATTCATATAATTCATAAAATTAATGAATATAATAAATTTGCACAAATTTATCAAAACTTTGGAATCATATGACTTAAAGCAATAGCCAATATGAATTTGTTAATAATGATCACTTGCAAAAAACAAAAATCTAAATTTTCTAAACTAAGAGTTTGAACATTTATAAAAGATAATACTTTTATATCTTCTTCCCATTCGAGGCGTTAATGGTTGACACTCCTAAGAAATCAATGATTTTTTGCCATAAAAGAGTATATTTTTTGTTTGAATTTATCTTTACCTATTTCCATTTCAGATATTTAATAGTTCCTGTCAATAAAATCAATTTGAAACAGTTGTTCGTGGCATAAAATTATACTTGTTTTTAGAGCAGATTTCAAATCTTTCCATGTTTCTTACCAAAATTTGGTGCACAATTTTTTTTTTTTTTAACATTCCTTTTGATTTGCTTTCTGCAACCTGAAAACAGATTGGAAATGCGGCTTACCACGATGATACATTGTATGAAGAGCTGAGAAGATCTATTCCTCAGTTGGCTAATGTACTGCAGATGGCAGAGGACGACAAGACTAAGGTAAATGCAGCAGGTGCACTCAGCAATTTGGTTCGACACTCTGACAAGCTTTGTGAAGAAATAGTGTCCAAAGGAGCGATTCAGGTGAAGTTCTTGCTGCAGTTTATTACTGTTTCTAAATTTTTGTGATATGAATTAAGGAGCGATTCATCTTTGGCTTAATTCATAAAACCTGGAAATGCACCACAGAAAATAAAGTAGTTTTCTCTTTTTGGGGCTTGAGAAAATAAACTCTGTGTGTGTATATTTTTTGTAAACAATGGTATAAAAAACTCCAATAAGATGCATTTGCAAATTCCAATTTTTAATTCCATTTCTGGCATCTAGAATTGAGCATGGAATTCTGAATTTCAATTCCTATCCCATGCGCCATTTCTTTCAAAAAAAAGTATTAAGAAATGAGTTTTATTGGTCTGCATTCAAGTGCTACTATGTCTACTATTTTCATTAAAATGATTAGCATCTTGATGCATTTATCATTCATAATTTTATGTGTAAAATGTCTCATACGGTTTTTAATCTG
>NC_029788.2:1804736-1805828 GCF_000816755.2 Arachis ipaensis | reverse complement strand
TCTCCAATGAAGATTGCTCTCTTTTCCTTAACAAAGATGTGTGCATACCCACTTTGCAGACGGTTCATTCGTTCGTCACCTTTGTTCCCTGTCATTCGAAGTCTTAAACAGTCACCGGAACCAAACATTGGCAAATATGCTAACATGATCATTGACAAAGTTGCCGAATCATGACATTCATAGTCTAGATGGCATTTGGCAAATGCATTGAAGTTATTGAGTAATTCTATCTTAAACACGTAAGGGCAACACTGAAGAGATTTTCTCGTCATATGATGGAGAGAGGTCAAAGGATGTCAATCAAGTTAGATGATTACGCTCGTACATTATTTAGTTTAAGGGAGCCCCTAGATCTTGGGATTGACATAACTTAGCCGCCCTTTGGGGTGTCATTGTATATAATATGATCATTTGCACATGTATGATGATTTTTACATCATGAAAAATACATCTACTTATAGATATTATATATTCCCTTCTCTGCAAACCCAACACACACAAAAAAAAAATGATCTACAATGTATTTTTATCCAAGCTATTGTCGATTTTTTGTTTAGGTTTTTGTGCACTAATATCATTTAGATGGCAAAGTAGTTAAGGAAGACGGATTCATGGCTATTGCTTTAGTATCTAACTATCTATGGTGATGGTGACTTTAACCATCACCACAAAAGTTAGTTCATGGCGGGTGAGTCCAAAGTCTTATAAGGCATCTATTTTAGCAGGTGTTGGTCCCTTGATATGGGATTTTTTTTTAGGTATTGATCTCACGAGACTTATAACGCAGCATCCTCTCTAAGAGATGACATACTAATCGCTCCACTTTGTGGCACTTCACTCAGTGGTAATTTACTCGGTCTTTTGCTGGTCAAAACCCCTAGGTAGTCCTTTCCAGATGGTTGACTCTCAATGAGAGTACCAATGTAATGAGCTATAAGATCTTGAAAGAACTATTACTACAAAAACTAGCTCTTTATAACGCATTTTTTTAATTGTTGGGCTCTTGTTAAGAGACTCTTTTTTAGGTATTAGTTCCACTAGACTCAAAACATAATTGAAGAGTGAAATATATAAATTTATTGTTAACTAGAG
>NC_029788.2:1779390-1804624 GCF_000816755.2 Arachis ipaensis | reverse complement strand
TATTTATTGTATTTAATTAGTACTTTATGTTTTAATAAATAATAATCAATAATTTTTTTTTATTTTACTAAAAAATGATTGGTTGATTTTTAAGTTTTGCTAAATCATCAAAATTGCTGAAGTGGCATCATTAGAAGAGAAACACATAACTGGTAAACTTATTGTATAAGAAGTTGGTATCACCTTTTACATAATAAAACTAGAATGAGACCCGCACGATGCGCGGAGCGGTAAATTAATGATAGTATATAATAAATATTAAAAATTAATATGTTTTGTAGAATTAAATTAAATATGTAACTAAAGTTAAATTTGGAAGGTGTTTTATTTAAAATAATTTGTATTACAAAAAATTTGGATGTTAGAGTTTTACAAAGTGACATTTTTATTTGGTAGTTTGATTTTTGTATTTGTTTTAGTTGATGAACTTAGTCTTCTTATATGCGTTCATCCTCCTTTTTCTTTAAAATTTGTGTTGGCATTGTCTTAGATAGATATCTCTATTACTTTTTCATGTTCATAAGTCCTGTTTAGGAATTTTTATATTTGTTAAAATTAAATATTTAAATAAATTAATTAGTTTTTGAGAGACTTATTAGTTATAAATTACCTATTAGTCATTATGCAAATTTTTCTATTTATAGATTGATGTAAATTTTTGTATTTGAAGTTGTGCTAACCGAATAATCATCTAAAATATTATAATATAATAGGTTATATAAAATAAGATTGTGTTATATTTGACTCATTTAATATATTATATAAAATATAATTCTTTGAACAAAGAAAAACAATAGATTTAATTTTTTTTGAAAAAGCGTAACTTTATATTCACTAACCAATATTGATGTGAGTGCAATCATTTTTTAGCTCATTTCACTAACTACATCTCAAGTGTCGTCAACACTTTAATCCGACCATTAGTTTCAGGGTGATAAGCCAAGCTCACAGCTAAACTTGTTTCTTGGGCCTTAAATAACTGCTTCCAAAAGCTGTTAATAAATACCCTATCCCTGTCTGACACCATAGATTTAGTAATGCCATGAAGTTTTCCCACATTCTGGATAGCTACTAAAACCATGCTTCATGGTAAGGATGAAAATAGGGCAAGTTAAGAACAGCACTTTAAATTTTAAATTATTTTAAAATATTAGTGAAAAGATGTATTTTAAATTTTAATTTTAAATTTTTAATTATTTTATATATTTTATTTATATTTTTTGTTTTTGATATTGGAACAGCAATGATATTTTTTTGAAACGTAGACTGATAGAATGTTATTTTTGAATGTGGAACTATTTAATTAGAGAAATAGAAATTAGATCATTTAATTTGTGAAAAATATAAAAATTGGACCGTCTAATTTGTGACAGGTACATAAATCAGACCGTCCGATTTGTGAGAAGTATAGAAATTGGACAAAAAAATTTCTGTTAAAAAATATTAAAAAATTTGAATTCGCACTTTTCACACTTTTAAAAAATATAAAAGATTACAATATTAGGATATATCACTACTTTTACTTCCATATGAAAAAAAAGCACCTTTTATTTACTGAGACTAAATTAATCGATACAATTTAATGATCCAATAAATTAAGGAAAAGTATAAGTAGACAATGAAAATATTAAATTAATATGAATAATGAATATATTGGATATTTTTTTTTTTTACCGAAGATATGAAAACTCAAACCTGCAACCTCTTAATTGAGTATGGAGAGACTATGCCATTTGAGCTATTGCTTCTTGGCGAATATATTGAATATTCAATTCACTAGATATGTGAATAGTTATACTAATATTAAGATCTAAATGAGTAATTTAGGAGTATAATATATTTTTATTTTATTAGGTCAATTTTAGAACTCATTATGCACTTTATTCACAAAAAACCATTCCCTACCTAACAAACTCCATAAATTTCCAATTTAATCACTGCAAACCCTAAAAATAAACTACACAAACGCGCATCATCATTACGAAATCTCGCCGTTGGATCTTGGAACGAATGGTAGGGATTGATCTACATGACGTGTCAATTAAAAAGAAAAGTTTGAGGTTCTCTGAAGTGTGAAGTTAGTTCAGCACTCCTGCTTATTAAGAAGCAAGCAGAAGGAGGGGGGAAAACTCTGAAGTGCCTTGTTAGTTGTTTCTTCGCGTTTTCCGAATGGACCGAATATGCCTCACTCTCCTCCTCTTCGTGGCGGTGGCGATGTGCCGCGCAGACACCAACAACAGCTCCGGCGGCCTGTTATTGCCCACTGATGCGGTGGATTCTGTTTTAGTTCCGCCTGAAAACTCCGACGGCGGCTTTTCTTCACTGGACAGCATGTTAAACTGGGCTATAAGTATGTCAACTTATTTTTTTATTTTGCTTTTCATATTTATGTAAAATCATCAATGTTTCACTTTTCAGTAACTTTTTGGTCAATTTGAATGTTTTTTTTTTTTTTAATTAGAAAAGAATCTCAACATGAAAAGTTGGAAGTGAATGTTTAATGCTGTAAACGATTTTTCTTTGTTAATTTGGCAAATTAGGTAATTCGGATCCCGAAAAATTAAAGGAATCTGCCCAAGCTCAGCAACGGCTCTCACCAAGCGAGCTCCAGAAACGCCAAATGGAAATCAAGGTTGGGGATGTTTGATGTGTCAATCCATTCGAACATTAATTGCACTTATTTTTGTGATATCTGGTGTTTGTTGTTTCTTTGTATTGTGATACATACTTTTTGGCTGTTAAAACAGGAGATTATGGAGAAAACAAAGATGCCTTCGGACGGGGAACTAATGAAGATTGCTATAAGTGACTTGAATAACAAGTCAGCATCATTGGAAGATAGGTACCGTGCATTACAGGAGCTCTTAGAGCTCGTGGAGCCAATAGATAATGCAAACGGTAGGTATTTTCTGTTAGGGTAAAGTATGTTTTTTTTTTTTCTCTAACATGTTTAATTTGATTTAGTTTTGTTTTTAACGTATTCGATTCATTCAATTTTGTCCCTAATGTTTTCAATTTATGTCAAAATTATCCATGGATGTTTTCGATTAGGTCCCTAATGTTTTTGATGGAGTTAACATTCATGTGTAATTTTGACACAAATCGAAAATGTTAAGGACAAAATAAAATCAAGTTAAACGATAGGGGTATTTTTGAAAAATTTCCTAAATGTTAGGGACAACATGCATACTACCTTTTGTGTTATTGTCTATGTTTTCATAACCGAGGTGTACCCCAATTACATTAACTTCCCTGTGGTTAGTGTCTCAGAGATACAAATACAAAGACAATGGATATAGAAAGTTGTATGTAGGAGAGTGAGAGATTGTGAGATTGAATACAGTGTGCATCTTAGAAGGAAGTTCATTAGTGTCTCTACCTTAGATAATGAAAAATGAAAAACCATTTTTGCTGCTTGAAGTGTTTATTCCTAGAACAATATCCATAACTCATGTCAATTCTGGTAGAATTGGCTGCTATTATAGTCATAAATAAAGTAATTTTATTTTATGTTTGCGTTTAGGCCAAATTACAATCACCTCTCTTGAGGTTTCTAGAAATTCAACTTGACTCCCCCTTGAGAGAGAGAGAGAGTTTTTATTTTCTAAGAGTCCTCGAGAATTACTCACAACCATTGGAGTAGGAACTTCAAAAACAATTGAAAAGAGAATCAAATACTGAATACTTTTGGAGAAATGAAGGAAATAAGTGTGGGAGTTTGAGACATTAGTGGATCCCTCTGTTATATAATGCGTTGGAAACAAATAATAGGTTCCAATCTTCCTTTGTTTTGGACAATGCATTTAATACAACATATCTTCATCTGATTTTCTTTCCACTAGTCTTCATTTTTTTGTTCTATATGTAATTGATTTGTGTAATGTTGCTTATAGGTGAATCCATTATGGGTAAGGATATAAACTAGCATATTCGCCTACCACTTATAGCACTAAAGAAGAAACCTAGACATAACTTCAAAGATTGCCACAATACAAAATTATTTCTTTTTTGTTTAATAATATTTCTTTTGTTATAGAAAAGTAGTGTATTTCTTATAGAGATTTATGCATCTCTCAGATTTGCACAAACTTGGGGGACTTGTCGTGATTACACAGGAACTTAATCACTCTGATCCAGGCATAAGGACAATTGCTGCATGGATCCTCGGGAAAGCTAGTCAAAATAACCCAATTGTGCAGCAGCAGGTATGCTTTTCCTCTGATGATGCATTCAGTATTTGGAAGTGCATTGGTTTCTAGAGAATGATTGAAGCTAAGCAATATAAATTAACATTCTCAAATGTCAACTTAGGTCTTGGAACTCCAAGTACTCTCTAAGCTGATGAAAATGGTAAAATCTGATTCTGTAGAAGAAGCCAATAAGGCACTATATGCAGTTTCAGCATTAATTCGGAATAATGCTGCAAGTCAGGAGAAGTTCTATGCCGAAGCTGGAGGTTGGATGCTTCACGTAAGCAAAAATTTTATATGATAATTTGATGTTGATGTTTACAGTTTTGGTAACTGAGGCTGGTTTATCTATAGGATATTTTGAGGAATGCTAATCTTGATATCAGACTACGGAAGAAGGCTGTGCTCCTATTGGCTGATCTAGCAGCGTATCAACTAGAGAATGTAGACAGAGATGGCCCGCCTTTTTTCAATGATCGGGATCTGTTGAAGTCAGTAGTTGATTTAACTGCATCACCTGATCTTGATCTCCAGGAGAAGGTGATTATTGACATGGCATCTCATATTATCTTTTTAATTGTTGGAAATCTGCTTTTGTGTTGCGTGACTATGATGCTATTGGAAAATGCAATCCTTCATTTAACATTTTAAGATTATTTCATACCGGACTAGTCATTTAGGCTTAGTTTGGTAAAAAAAAAAATTTCAAACGGACCTTATAAAAGCTAGCTTTTCAAAAGTTGTAGCATCTATGTTTGATAAATTAAATTAAAAATGACTTTTAATAAGCACAAGCAACAAGTGCTTTTGACAAAATAGTTTTTAAAATTTAAAAATACTATAATAGACATTAATGTAAGAATTAAATTTAGATATTAGTTAATGATTGATGTTATATAAGACTTTTTAATTTTGATAAACACAAGTTAACTTTGAAAAGCTCTTCCTTAGATGCTTTCAAAAGCATCCTAGCTTTTAAAAGCTGCAAACACAAGCACAAGCACCTCTCGAAAAACTTTACCAAACCAAGCCTTAGTCTAGTCACATGCTTATTTCGTTAGGTTTCCATGGATTGACCTTTGGTGGTTGTGCTTACCTTCTTTAAATATCTTGTCTGAAAAAAGGAGCCCATTTTGGGGTTCATGTTGAGCTTTCTTGATTTGACTTTGTGGCATTGCTTCTGCCATGTGTTAAACAGGCTCTTGTAGCGATTAGAAGTTTTCTGCAACTAAGGATCACCGAAGCTATCGTTTTCAGAGATTTTTGTGCTTTGGGAAATGCACTGAATAGGATGAAGCAATCGTTGCATGATTTGATGGCAGACGAGTATCAGAGAGACTATGTGATGGATGTGGAAACCCTTCGCATTGAAGTGGAACAAATTTTCCATAAAAAACTCGTAAAGCAGTGATGAGTTCACATTCCTGTGATCATAATGACGCATAATTATTCAGTTTCTAGGTTTGTATCATTATTTAATGTTTTTTATACCTTTTTTTTCCTTTAGTTTTCTCACAATTTTGATGTATCATATTACAGGGATTAATAACTTAATATCAATCTTATAGTTGTGTATACCAAAAAGGAAAAAGAATCTATGAACGAGTCAATCCAGCGTTGAGAGTTGTTATCGACAATTGTTCATTTTACTATCTTATTCTATGTTATGGACAAATGTTAATGAGATTTTGATTTTAACAAATCATTCCTTTGAAGTTCAACATAGGTAGTTGTTGATCTGCTCATTACTAAGATTGTGATAACAAAGAGGCAACAATATCTTGAGATCAAATTGGATTTATTACACAGCTTTAAAAGGGATGAATGTACCTGGGCATAAACAAACATATCTCAATGGCTTATGTACTATGTACATTGCTTGAAATTAATGATGAAAATGTTAACCTCACCACCGTTTCTACTTTGTTCAGACTAATAAAATTTTAAGATGTACAAATTCCTCCTAGGTTTTACTGATGTGTTTCAACTTTCAAGAATTCCCGTGTATTCTGAACTTACCCAAATTGTTTACATGGTCAAATACTCAGGTGTCGTATCATCCTATCTTCCGGACATGAGATTCACAAGATTTTGGTTTTCATAGAAGGAGCCAACATCCCAATCATCAGTAGTTGAAGAAAGTGTCATTAAGGCAACGACAATGGATCTCATACTCGGACGCAGTTGGGGATTGTCCTGTGTACAAGCTTTCGCTAGATGCGCCATCTGGAAGCCAAATAAGTCATGGTAGATTGAGGACTTGAAATCATTACAAAATAAATAAATAAATAAATGCTCAAACAGTCGAATCAAACAAATATGCTCACTTTGCGAACTGAATCAATAGGGTAGTTTTCCCCAAGCCTTGGATCCACTAGTTTACAAAGATCTTCTGTAGGATCAGGCTGACTAAGAACTCCTTCAAACTGCATTATAAAAAGAATTTAATATATTTTACTGTGATTAGGCAGTTAAATGCTACTCATCGCAGAAAATAATGAAAATGACTAAGAAGGCATGTGGTTCATGAAAATTTTCAAATTCGTGGGAATTGTAAAATCATTCCGATGTAAGGTTTTAGTGTAAAATTTCCAGGAATGAAACATTCTTCTAACCACACCCCTTAATTGTAAAATTTTTGAGTGAAGAAATTATGATCACCAAAGCCACAAGGCCCTTTGAGTCAGCAACAGATTCGCTTGTCTTGACGATAGCTTCCTTAGCTGAAATAAGTTCAAAAAGAACTACTCCAAAAGCATACACATCTACTTTGGGTGATACATCTCCATATTGAGCATACCTTCAAACAAAACAGTGGTAATTACTTAACTGAATTCCAATGAAATCAATGATTTCAACCTCAAATAAATGCACTTGGCAAACAGATTTGATTAAAAGATCTAGCATGACTAACAACACTCGTACTGAAAGAGCGTAAGTTATCATACTCTGGAGGCATGTATCCAAAAGTTCCGACAAGACGACCAGTAGGAAGTGATGAGCTTCCAACTTCTGTCAGTTTAGTCAATCCGAAATCGGCAACCTACAAAGATGAATATCTTATGAGTATCTATGATGAGGATCCAAGTAATAGAAATTAAGATAAGATCTGAAAACTTATTGAACCTTTCCGCGGTAGTTTTTATCTATTAATATATTTGCTGACTTTATGTCACGATGAATATATACAGGCACTGTATGCTCATGAATATATTCAAGACCTCTGGCAGAATCCAACGCAATTTGAACACGGGTAGCCCATGGCAGTGGCTCTCTTCCTGGCAATATTATCGCTTCAGCATTAACTCAACAATTAGAAATACAGTATTTGTAAATAAAAATCACATGAGCTGATCTAACCAGAACCGCGGAGATGCTGACTCAAGTTTCCATTCTCAATGTATTCATAGACAAGGAAAAGCGAACCCTCGATACTATATCCAATCAGCCGCACCTGGATGGTAATGAAGAGTTTCAGAGACACACACCAAAAGAGTTGAGACTTTATAATACAAAACACATCTCCATTGAATCCTTGTGCAGACTTACATACACTAAATATCAAAGAGGAGTGACAAACGATGTCACAGAAGTTCTCCCGACAACATATGTTAAGAACAATATACTTAGAAGGTTTTGTAAACAGAAGCGAGCAGTTTATGCCTAAATGTTGGTGAAATGGAAAGCAAACGAACCAGTGGAAGGTCAAATGGAACTGAATTCCTCAAAAGAAAGCCAAAGACAACAAACTGGAAAAGATTGGAACTACCACAAACAAATTGGGGAACTGGAACTGCTGAAAAGAAACCCAACTAGAGTGCAGGACAGACAGGAATGCTAAAATGTAGTAGAATATATGAATGACAAAAAATAGGCAGAAAACATGAAAATGCAATTGCCAACTTCAAGGGAAACACAGAATCAAAATTTGTGTTACCATTTCATGATTTATAGGCAAAAGGGGTCCATAAGATCCAAAATCCTAAAAACAAGTACCAATATCATCCCAGATATCCTGGAAACAAGGTCAGAGAGCTTCCAACCACCAGAACAAGATGAGTAGACACCAGAAAACAGATGTTGGAGACAGATAAAACCATAGTACGCTGTATTCCATCATCCTTCTGTTTTTCTTTTGGTGTTAAATAAAGATAAGGAATTAAAATTGGAAATGGAAGTAAATTGAACATGCATGGAAAATTAAACAGCTTCTGAGAGGTACTGATATGTGTCACTATTAAAGAAACCGAGAAGAGCTCCAATTACCAGGGTAAAAGCATACTTAATGAAAGGAAAGAAAAAAGAGATGCAGACTGCAGGCTCCCAACTCTCCTATGACTGAATCCCCCTTTCTCCTTGCACCCTATGCTTCCTATCTTAAACTTCGTGTATCTTTCATAATTCACTTGCACTCCCGTGTAAGGGGCATATCAGTTTTTGGGATAGTTTCAATAACAAAAAATAAATAAAGACAGCCCGGTGCACAAGTATCCCGCATTAACGCAGGGTTGGAGGAAGAGCCACACCCAAAGGGTGATTTGTATACAGCCTAACTTGATAATTATATCAATTGCTGTTTCTATGGCTTGAACCCTTGACCTTGACGTCACACGGAGACAACTCAACCGTTGCTCCAAGGCTCCCCTTCGATGGTTTCAATAAGAAACAGAAACAAAAAAGAGTAAATGGTCAAATTCATCCCTAAAAGATCACTCGGTCTACAAATTGGTCCCTGAAAGTTTTTTTTAATCAAGTTCGTCTTTCAAAGATTTTAAGTTGGTCATATTAGTCCTTCCATCACTTCCGTTGTTGAGAGCGTCAGAATTTGCTTATATGACACGTTAAATGACATCATAGTGCACACCTAAAAATTTTAATAGCTGCTAACATGATAAGTTTATGAAATTAGATCAAATCAATTCCAAATTGTGGAATTTCAATGCCTCAAGGTCCCCCAATTCAGGATTGATTTGATCTAATTTCATAAACTTGTCATATTAGTAGTCAATTATGATTGTCAGATGTGTGTTGTGGTCAGTGTGGAGTCATTTAACGTGCTACATCGGCAAATTTTGACGCAATAGATAGCATTCACCAGTAACAATATTCAGTTAGTTACTTGTATAATATAACAATTATGGATGGTGCTCTAATCTAATTACTAAACACATATTCTAGAGGCAAAAAGTCTATGCCAAAGATATTACTAGATCTCATCACTGACATTATTAAAACTATTCTGATGTCACCTGCATGTACACAATTCAGAAACACAATAAAATTTTGAAGCATTTAATACCAGGTTTAGATGATGAACACGTGTCAGGACTTTCAATTCTGCAAGAAATTCTTTTGATGCTTGCATATCCATCTTCTTGATTGCAGCTTTCTGCAGGCACAGAATATTGGCTGTTATAATGAGAATAAGGATTCTATAAAGAACACTAGGGAATGGTTCTTAAGAACCAAAAATACTTTGATCCTTGTAAAACATTACCAAGCATTGTAAGGCATTGATACAGAATTTATAGTCATGATGCATGATTATGAATTTCTAGACTCATGATACATCCTTTAATTTAATTAATTCAATAACTAGCTCTAGGAAATAAGGTCCTGCACTAATTAAGAATTACTTCCTTTTAAAAAGGCACTAGGAACCAATGTTTAATTAAGTTACAACTCTTGATTTATCCCAACGTTACTTCACAAGAACTGGTTTGCAAGTTACAATAAGACCACGACATCTTTTCATCCACTTTCTGCCATGATTCGAGGATATCTATCTTCTTCATAAATCAATCTTTCTATCAGTTAATAGTAAATTCTATCATCCATTTTCTTTTGACTAGCAAGGAGCAACCACTCCAAGACAAAAGCCTTCATTCATCAAATATGACAACCTCCGCAAATAAAAACAGTAAATAACAGGTTGAAACTTTCTTAAAATTGCTTCGGTAAGATGAATGTGAATACTAACCTCTCCCCTCAACTCTGCATAGTAGACAGCACCAAAACCACCTTGACCAATTTTATTAGCCAAATTGAAGTTATTCGTGGCAGTTGCTAATTCTTCATATGAAAACTCAACTGATTTGTCCACTGTTATGCCTGTGATGGTACCAGGCCCAGCAGGCCCTGCAGCTTCATAAGCAGCACTACGCGAGGTTTCATCTAAGAAAGACAAGCACCATATCACAAACTTTAGTTATGAGGGAAAGGAAGTGAATGTTGTAGAAGGTTCCAACTGTTGATGTTTCATTGAAGATTATTAGGGCAATTATTTGAAGATTGAAGCCTCACTTTCAGGATAAATATCTTGACATTAGTGTACAAATTAGTGTAGATTATTTTCTATTTAGTTTAGCTGCTATTGCAGGAAAGCAGATTCTCTGCTATCTATCTTATGAGGAATATTTCCTCCCTAATTCTATGAATAGTGTAATGTACAGCTGTACCCTCTGGACTATTTATTTGGCCACTGTTCTACTATCTGAAATATACAAAACACAATTTTCACACCAACAAGGGCAACACAAAAAGGTTAGCAGAGAAATAATTGTTGTGGCAAATAATTTGAGTTACAACAAAATATGAGAGCAGGAACAAATATAGAAAGTTGGGATGACACCTACAGAAACGTTTATAGAGACTTAGCAAATGTGGCTTCATGATGTCAAATGGAAGGCATATTGCTATATGTGGTAGAGCAAGATTAAAAAAAATATAAACTGTAGGAGGGCCATCAAAACAAGGCTGATCTAAACAGATTCAAAACGAAACCAATTCAAACAAGAATAGCACACATCTCATTCAATGTATGTAAAAGATAATTAGATAACATTAAATGGAATCTGAAATCTAGATTCTTTGCCTAAGATTTTTTGTTTAGTGTCAAATAATTTTCTAGTAACAAAGTTAACACACTAAGCTAGAACATATTCTATGTAAAAGACAATGATAACAGCTTTAAATAGTTTACACCTTCAACTTTTTAGATTTCATTTAGATCAGGGATATCTGAGCTACAATTTAAAGGATGAATGAGGTTATTTTGGTTAGATATATTTTAGTAAATGTGAATGAGGTTTATTTAGTTATTAGTTTCAATGATTAACTTTTTTCAAGTCAAGTATACGTTTCAGCACTGTATCATTCATCAGCATCTAATGTTAGTGGAAGGAAGGTGTTTGACAGAATATAAGTAGAGATAAACACACCTTTACCATCTTGTCTGAACATTGGTTTGGAGTCTTGTGAAAGCAATTCTTCCCTCTGCATCTTTTTTTTCCTGAAATATCCGAAATATATACCAACAGCCACTAATAGAAGACCAGCTACTATACCAACGACTATGCCGGCAATAGCCCCAGCAGCAAGACCTGCTTATATAGTATCAAATTATGAGCTTAAAGTAGCATTACCAGCAGCTTATATTAATATCATATGAAGTGACAATCATCCTCACAAAAACAACTTTCCAAGAAGAAAGAAAGTCAGACCTCCAGAACTGCAGAAGAAAATAAAATGATATTCAGTCATTTTAGTCAAATGAAAGGTAAAGCAACTACATGCAGATTGCATAACAAGTGCTGTAACAGTTTACCTGGATGACAAAAACACAAAGCTACCATTTTGATCTGTAAAATGACACAAAGAAGTAAGACATTTGAATAGAAACTGAAGTACCTAGGAAAATGCTCTGTAACAGCCAGATTCAGATAAATAAAAATGATGTTTGCTAGCATCAAATGTGCTTGTGCTTCAAGAATGTAACTATGGAAACTATCAAATGTGCTTGATTCTGATCTTATATGGACATAAGAAAAAGGAAAAAATAACAATTCCAAAATCATTGTTGAATTAATATTAGGCTCGAGTCATTCTACTATTGTCAAATATTAACGGTAAACTAATAGGCACTGTTGTCCCCTCTTTTGGCATTATTTTTATTCACAACTCAAGGAGAGCTTATAATTAAATGATCGGGGCATCCAATCAAGTTCGACGTAATAATTGTTGCAAAACAATGCTGAAAAGTGAAGGCTGGCATCTCCTAACCCACATGAAAAGTTAACACACAATTACAAAATAAAAGCAGCTTTTAGAATAGCGGATAGGGTGGGACAAGAGACCGAAATTGAGACACGGTAGAAAATGAACACTAGTGTCCTTTCTTATGATAATGTATTTAATAACTTACAATGCAATATGTACACGGTACGTTCTAGTATAATAATTGGTACCTTCTTAACAAAAGAAAAAAAGAGAAGCAAAAAACCTATTTTATTCACTTCTCTTAGTTTGGATCCACCCTTCTAACTTTTCCTCTCTTCACTTCTTTCTTTAATCTCTTATGGACTTGCTTCTTTGTTTTACCACTTCCAAAATCCAAACATCCATAGCTGCGGGTTCGCCTTTTATGTTTATTAATTTTCCTCTAAGTCTGGGACCAGTACTGTCACCATCATTAATGGTAATCCCATAGGCAATTCAGTTAGGGATCCATGGGTCCCGGTAAGCGAAAAAACCTTGGTAAATTCACGAAACTATGACCATGTCTCTCCCATAGTTACATAAAATGCAATACGTTTCCAGTACAGTAATGGGTTCACAGTTCGCAGTACACCATATATAAAATATGGTGGAAATTCAGGTGCAATCAACTTCATGTGAAATTGATAACTGAGAGCTATTAGATAAAAATTTAGTCAAATCATTCAAATTATTTAACTGCTTTCGAGCTATCAACTTCTCGTGAAGTTAGAAGTTAATAGTACCTGAATTTTCACCATTTTATGTGAAAAATATACATGTGACGTTCCGGTACGTAGATGAATTGGTACGGAGTAAGCTACTTAATTAGTAAATTCATGTAAATATAGTCTCTCCTATCTTTGTCTCACCGCAACCAAAAATATTTAGTATTGTGTCAACAAAAACAAACCAAGAGCACCAAAGAGAAGCAAAAAAGGGTATTTGAGAAAGGGTTACCTTTGCCTGGAATATAAACAAGGCCAGAGCCTTGGTTGAAATTGACAGAGGGATTGTACTTCTGAAGCAAGAAAGCGTCAACACTCTGATTCTTCGCCACAGCCTGTAAGGTGTCCCCAGGCCTAAGTGGATACGTGATGAACAAACCATAATTCGCCACTTGTCTGTTCCCACAGGAGCAGTTAACGGTAACGTTAAGGGTTCCAGTGTTAGGGATGTTGTTAGGAGGATAAGTGTTGAACTTCCTCAGCCAATTCACGTTCGTCAAATTGGCGTAATTGTTAGTCGCCACATGCTCGTACGTGTCCCCGCTCTGGATATCGTACTTGAAAGTGTGCCCTAGAAACTCGCCGTTGATGCAGTCGCATGGGAACGGAACGTTGACTCTTATGAAGGCTTGGACACTGTCCTTGTTGGGAATCGTGTCTTTGTTGTAGTTGACTATGCCGTTTGGGTCCGAGAGGACGTTGGATTTCATGATCTGTGAAACGTACGTCAAGTTGGAGCCTGTCCACATGTAGTAGGAAGCTAGAGCTAGTGGACAGCCCTTGCTGCACTGAGATTCCGCGCCGTAAAGAACGCAACCCAGCAGCAACAACTGCAAGAGCACAGATGCAAACCCATATCTGGGTTCCATCCAGAGAGAGACACAGAGAAAAGAAAAACGAAGAGCTGGGTTGGGGTTGGTTGATTTGGAAATGTGTTCTTGTGTTCTGCAGAGTTGACCAGGTGAAATGAAGTTTTGATGCGGAAAGAGAAGGTTGACAGTTTCCTTTTAGTTTTTGATTCCGATTTAGTTTTTTCTACTCCGCAGGCTTGTAATTGTTTGAATGAGTCTCCACCATTTTCAAGCTGGAATCTCAGTTATTGGTAAAAAACTAAAAAGAGAAAAGGACAAATATGTCCCTGACCTTTTGTCCCGCGGACATTTTCGTCCCTGAGCATTTGAAAATACTTTTAAATCCCTGACCTTCACAAATCTTGGACGGATGAGTCCCTCCGTCGAATTGCCTCTGCCAGACTCGCCGGAGAAGTCTGATGTGGCTCTCGTGCGGATGACGTGGCATGACTGGTTGACACCTGGACTGCTAACTGGAAAGCTACATTATAAAATTGGACAAATAAGTCCCTGCACCACTAAACTACGTCGTTTTGATTTCATCCCTAATCCTTAAATTGATTGCGTTCTTTCTGGAGGCCAGTGTGAGGAGCTCAATCTGCATCAACCATGGCTGCTAATGGAGCATCAGCAATGTCGAGAAGAAGCCGCAGAGGAGTAAGAGAAGAAAATTATGCTTCAAGCTCAGACCCTTGTGTTGTGCACGACGGAGACCTGAAGGACGATGTCGCCCCGAGATGCTTCTGTGGAGTTTATGCGATAATGTATATGTCGAAGACGATTAGCAACCCAAACAGAGTCTTTTTGGGTTGCCCATTCTATAAGGTAAGATAAAAAAACCTGGGAATTTTGTTCTGTTTGAATGGTTTGATATATTACATTATTTTGGGAATTTTGACAGGGAAACCAACTGCATTGCAAGTTTTTTCTTTGGGTCGATGAGCATCTTGTTAGAATTGGAAGCAGTGGTTGCATCTTTGATAAAAGACCTCTGATACAGGTGGCCTGAATATCTTCTGTTTGGGTCTGATTTTTGAAGTTTTTGGTTGAACTGTTTGGTGAGCTGTGGATGGAACTTGAAGTGGAGGCCTAAATGGTGTACCTCTGATTGTGAGTTGGTCTGCCACGAGAGCTGGTGTTACAGGGTTTGGTGTTGCTGCCACAGCACTTGGAACCTGTTTGTGATACATAAGACGGTATTCATGAGACTTAGGATAAATAACAGTTTAAAGGGTCAACATTTCACAATAATATATAAAACTTACATCTGGAGCCTAGCTAGATGGATCACTTTGGGTGTTAGGAGCATCCTGTCCAATTAAGTTGACCAATGTTGATCATTACTATATAAATCCTTAAATATTGAACTAAACATATATATACACCAAATATCCAGATTACTAAGAATAAATAAAATACTAACATCATCTTTTGGTGCTGACTGTGATAGTGGAAGGACAACTAGTGACTGACTTGTCCCACCTTTCTTGGACTTCTTGGTCTTAGGTTTCCAGTTGGGGTTAGATGGAGCACCCTTGCATGTCTTGTAATTATGTCCCTCTGAGCCACATTTACTGCAAGTTACCTTAAAGGATCTCTTCAGCTTGGCACCTTGCTGCATCATTGGTTCAGCCGGATCCTTTTGTCTGTTGTGTACCTTTGGTCTGCCTATTGGTCTCTTTATGATGGGAGGATCTGGTCTTGAATACTCACTCCGTGTCCAAAATCTATAAATATGAATACTTATGCAGCAGTAGTACATACATAGCAAGTAAAACAGCACTAATTCATATCAAGTTATGCAGCAGTAACTTTCTTTAATTATAACTTTAATTGATATCTCATTAAATTTTTATACTTATGCAGCAGTAGTACATACATAGCAAGTAAAACAGCACTAATTCATATCAAGTTATGCAGCAGTAACTTTCTTTAATTATAACTTTAATTGATATCTCATTAAATTTTTATACTTATGCAGCAGTAGTACATACATAGCAAGTAAAACAGCACTAATTCATATCAAGTTATGCAGCAGTAACTTTCTTTAATTATAACTTTAACTGATATCTCTATAATTTTTTTTACTTATGCAGCAGTAGTACATACATAGCAAGTAAAACAGCACTAATTTATTTCAAGTTATGCAGTAGTTGTACATTCATACTAAGCTAAACAGCACTAATTATATTAAGTAAAGCAATAGTTGTATCCAGCTACTAAGAAATAACCTAGTATTCAATAACACTCATCATTAAAGAATTACATAACACTATGGCAAGACATAAAGTAATTATCAAGTTTACCTTTTGTTGGTCGGACATAAAGTTCCAACCATGAGTCTGCACATCCCCCAAATCCTCTTGGAGCAGAGTCAAAAACCACTTCCAGGACTCCTTAGTTCCATAGCTAGCTACTCCGTAGGCAACCACGTAAAATTGGTTATTTGCATCCTGAGCCACTGCTGTGAGGAGTTGTCCACCGTAATAAGTCTTCAGAAAACAGCCATCAAGATGTCTATTACTTTCAAATCCGGGAGGTGGAGGTTTGTAGGGCTCATCCTCCGTACTCTCGTACCCATCATCAGATGACGAACTCTGATCATCCACCAAAATCTCTCCATCATCAGGAGTGTTAGTTTGCTTTCCAGCATCCTCCACAATCTCAGGTTCATCAACAGGGTGGTCAAAGTATAGGTAAAACTCATCCGTCTCTGTATTCTTCATTTTGTTCTCTCGCATTGCGTTAATCCCTGCATCTCCTGTCAAAATATGCAGCCCAGACTCAATATCAGGACTCCTTGGATCATACCAATAAACTGTCTTGTATGATTGGTACCCCAACCCCTTGAACAATATGATCAAGTCTCCGAAATTAACGAAGTCCAGGTCCATTTCTGGAAACTTCTCCACCTTCCCATTTTTGTAAACCAGAGAGCCATTACTTTCTCTCACAAAATTACCTCCATGGTGGAATACAGGCACCACAAACACATCAACCATCTGAAAAAAAGAAAAACAAAAAATTGTAAACAATGATCAAGAATTACTCTTTTCACATATTAAAAGGCAATAACATTCAACATACAGAAACACAAAATCACCCCAGAAGCTTTCTTTGCCCTAACAGTAATTCAATTTCAATCGAAAAACCCCAATACTTTTTTGACAACTTCTATCAACATGCACGATCAGTCCTTTCACAACAGAGTTCATACTTGCATAAGTATTTAACATCACAATCCACTAACTAAGCAACACAACAAACTTCTTACCTTCGGTGACGAAGACAGCAACTCAGACAACAATGGAGGCCTCTTCGACGGTCACTGCACACGGCAAATGTCTCAGCCTGGGTAGTGATCTTTTTGGAGGGAGAAACAGAGTATGATGATCGTTGGTATCCTTAGGGTTTTATGCAATTCAGAAAGGGTGGTATGGGTGTAATGGGTATTGTAAGGGACTTTGTAAGGGATGAAATCAAAACGACGTAGTTTAGTGGTGCAGGGACTTATTTGTCCAATTTTATAATGTAGCTTTCCAGTCAGCAGTCCAGGTGTCAACCAGTCATGCCACGTCATCCGCACGAGAGCCACATCAGACTTCTCCGGCGAGTCTGGCAGAGGCAATTCGACGGAGGGACTCATCCGTCCAAGATTTGTGAAGGTCAGGGATTTAAAAGTATTTTCAAATGCTCAGGGACGAAAATGTCCGCGGGGCAAAAGGTCAGGGACCTATTTGTCCTTTTCTCAACTAAAAATTTAGTCTAATCAATTAAATTATTTAATTATTTTTAGTTATTAATTTTACATAAAATTAAATATAACTTGGTTACAACAAATGTTTTCCAGTTACGATTCTAGCCGTTATAGTTAAATTTATTTCCTACTCACTACTATAATGTTTTTTTTTGGTATGTTTTAGAGATTCTTTTCTCATATTTTTTAGTGTTTTTAAAATTTTTTAATCTTTTAGATCTCACTAAATAAATATAGTAGTTATTTTAAAAAAAATATATTAAAATATTAAGATTCAACAAGTAATCTCACAAATCGATTTTTCAATTATTGAGTTCTACCATATAAATTAAATAATAATAAAAATTATAATTTAAAAAATTTTAATGATTTAAATTTTAAAATAACTACATGAAGAAAAAATAAAAAAATTTATATAAGAACTAATTTGATTAATTTTTAAAATTTTAGGGATGAAAATGATTTACGTCTAGACTTTCAGGAACTATTTTGATTATAAATAACTTTTTTACATGTTAAGTGACATATAGCATACTAGGTGTCACTGACCTAATACGTCAACCAATCATCTTATGACACGTGGCATTAACTTACCACGTCATCATGCCACGTGACACTTAACGTAACACGTCATCATCTAACTAACAGAAGGACCAATTTGACTTGTTTTATCTTTTAAGGACTAATATGACTAAAAAAATCTTTTGAAGACTAATTTGAAAAATGAATGATCTTTTTCAAAGACAAATTTAACTATAAACCCAAAGTTTGGATGGTGGTGGTAAAAATAAATGAAAACATTATGGACCTTTTAGTGTTTTTTGTGTCTTGTGTATTTACTTTGCCAAACATAAAATATATATATATTGTGTCTATATCTTTTAAATCTGTTTCGGTATCTCTGTCTCTTAATATAAGTAACCAAACGTAGTGTTAATGTCAACCGAGGGTTGTCCTACGAAAAAATGGTTTAGTATAGAGTTGGACATATCAATCAAAAAAGCCATGAGAAAACAAAAAAGAGAAAAAATGTAAGATCAATATGTTTCTACCTTAGTAACTTTGGATGTTATGTTTCTATAATTTTGGATGTTCTTTTATGTATACTTGAGGATGTTCTTTTGAATTTTTTTTTATAAGATGACTTTTTTTAGGCCGGCAGTTGATATGGAAGAAAGCAATAATCCACACGATATTGGAAATAAATCCTTTAGTGCAACTCTTGGAGTAAATGAATCCCAACAAGTTGTTGAATTCATGTCTTTGTTAAATTCTTTTAGAAATTCTTAGTTTATTGTAAGTAGGCATATAAAACAACCAAACTAGAACAGTCATCTAATATGCAGGAAATAAAACAATTGGACAACGAAAAAAAAAATTACATCATCTAATAATACACATACAGCAGTTCCCAGATTTCCTCCTCCACTTATCCTTGAATGATTTGCTTTATTGCTTTATTATTGGGGAACTTTCAAGGGTAACTACCCATTCAAAAGGGAATAAACTATAAATTCAATAGAATAGAATGCCTCTAGTTCATGCTCAATGAATTTTCCTGGGGACTTTTAGAATCTATGCTTCAAAATTTCCGTCATATGAAGGGCCTTTCTTTAGTTAGTCATGCACCTTGACACTTCTAGCTTCAGACCCTGTAGGTCTCCCAACGCCGCAAGGGCACCTTTCGCCTTTGGCTACCTTGACTACCTCTACGCCCATGCTCTAGTATTTGCTGCCTGGCTGTACCATCAAATGGCGATAGTAACGTCCACGAATTATTCTGTGGCACAAAAATTGAATCTTGTTGGGGAACCTCAGCTGCATCTGCTGCTGGACAAACCTTCAAAACATGTAACAGTTTAAATAAGGATACTAATCTTTTCAAGTTTAGAATCCGATATTTAGATTTAGCCTAGAAAAACTGTTACCATCTCACTATACACCTCTCAATTCCTCTAGATATTGGACGAAGGAAGGGCGGATCCCGTTGAGCATAAAGCAACCCAACCTACAAGAGAACAGAAAGTGGAAAAGAAAAACAGCAGAGATTTACTTTTACAAAGTTTCTTAGAACACATGATACTGTGAATTTCAGACAGTTTTTCACAAATTTAAGGCATTCATACTACCAACCTAAAACTTCTGTACATATACATTCTGTTCACCAACCCATATTATATCCAGTTCTATTTTATTGGAAATGTTAGAAAGAATAACCAATCCTAGAGAGGTAAGCACAGTTTAAGGGAAACAATAGCTTGGAAGGCTAGGGCTTATAATCAAGGTTTATTATCCAAATTAAGAGAGATTTGAGATCACAAATTCCAAGCCCCCTTTAGAGAACCCGAAAATTGGACAAAATATATACGGGCTTGCCCATTTATTTGATGACAGTTAGAGCCAAAGCCAATCAAAATCACATGAATTTTGATTTACATATATTTGAAGTAAATGTCACGTAATAAAGTTAAAACCATTTTGGATGCAAATAAAAAGTTAGACATAAAAATCACTTGATAAGAGACAATAGAATATAATATAAAAATAATTAAAGGAAGCAATTTTATAAATAACTGTCAAAGATGGGCAGAGAAAATTCCAATCCAACTACATGATCTATGAATAACTTAACAACTATGAAGAAAGATCTTGGAAGAGGCCACTGGTCTTTCCTGAAATAGAATGCATAAGAACAAAGATTATGTACCTCCAATAATGCAACAGCAGACGGGTCGTCAAATATTTCTTCGCTATAATCGATTCGGTAATTAACCTGTCGGAAGATTATGAATATCTTCATTAGTATATTCTAATCTAAGCAGTTTTACAGGATCAGTAAACATAAATAAAGCGCAGTGCCTTCCATTAGTTCAACTATGCAAATCTATTGATAATACTTCTTACAGATCGTGTTGGAATATTTAGATTTTATTGCCACTAGGGTAACTATATTGTCTATATTGATTACATCAACCCTATCATTTAAGTTTCCACTTTATTGTCCAATCGCCGGTTGTCAACTAGGGGAATTGGGGAAAATTAAATTGTTTTTTTTTCATCTTGTGCTACTTTTTCTACTTGTTCTACCCTACTGATCTGATATCATGATGCCAGATCTAGGGAGGGGATAAACATTTCAGTTCCTACTTTAGGAGTGATTATTCATCAAATTGCTCCCAGATCTTAAACAAATATACCTGATTTGTGCCTACTGTTATCGTCTAAAAACTCCTGTTCTTTTGAACAGAAAGAAATAAAGAATCTTGTTATGATCAAAATACAATTTTCACATTATAAAATACATCTATATTTAATGAACATCAAAGGCAATATTATTTTTTCTAGTTAATTGGTCAACTACAATTATAAATCCTAATAAACAACCATGGAAACCCTTCTCAATTCCTTCTCCCACAGAAACCATATAAAAAAAAATTACAACAAAAAATAAAAAAGAAAAAAGACAAACAAATGCAAATAAAGATAACCAAGGCAATAATAATATCAATCATTATCTATTCAAATGACATTTTTGTTGTTAAATATTTCCCCTTTTGACTTAAATAAATTAAGCAAAGCCTTCAGTTTGAAATGTAAACAAATAAATTAAAATGCAAATATTTTTCCTGTTTTCCCATTCTATAGTTAATGATAGTATATCCACTTTCATACAAGTACACTCAAGTGGATATCAAATATTTGCTGGTCAGCAACATCATTAGATACACTAATCAGATATGAGGATATACTAAGAATGAATAACTAACTTTCAAGCAGCGTCCTTGTTTGTTAGGTACACCATTACAAACACTAAGCTTCTTGTTCCTCTCCTCCATTAACATTTCAAGCAAAATATACTTCTTTAACAAATAGAATTTCAACATTAGGGACACCATCCTTTGATTTTACAATTTCATATCCATGTGTACATGTTCGCATTTCCCATGTGTGAAGATTGTTTTCTGCCAATATTATTCATTTTTCAATAGAACTGATGCAACATACTAGCAGCATATAAACTTTAGTTAGGAAAGTTTACCCCAAATTCTGTGTTGACAAGAGCTTGAACGAAATCCATTAACTGAAGCTTTGCCCACTCCATGCGCAATATAGGATCATCAATTTGTGGTGGACACCTCCAAGGGGCACCAAAACGTAATTTGTCTTTTGAAACCTCTCCATTGCATACATCAATTGCAAACTTTTGCAAGATCTCCAATGCTCTATCCATCGCCGGATTCAGGACAGTAATCTGAATGAAGTTGTTTAATGTTTAAACCTAAAATGGACGGAATATATATTTTTCCCAAGTATAGAAAAGTCAAAATTCACATATTCAGGACAGTATCCTCTAGTAGTATATGTTAATAATATTAATACATCCATTACCAGTGGATGCATAGAACAGTACATATAATTGAAAACCTCCGGATCATCCTTCAAGAAAGTATTAACACTGAAGGTCGTAGCAAACTAGCAATAGTTCCCGAGCCTTCAAAAGACTCACTCTCCTGGCCTTAATTCTATTTCCAAATTTGTATGAGATAATCTCCTCACTCTCTCTCCCACCTCTCTAAATAACCTCTCACCTCTACCCTAAAATAGAATTGTCCATACACCACTAGTCTGCCAACTTGACTGAGTTAGTTAAAATACTAGTTTCCAAAATACCCTTAGTCTTTCTCATTCTCTCCCATAAAAAGCATACATTAACAGTATACAATAGGGTGGGTAGGTGTCGCTAGTAGTTTAACTAGTATTTTTTCCCATTAGTTTCATCTTCCATGGATCAAACAGTGCCCATTATATCAGCCACAAACAATGTTTCCAGAAATGCCAGTTCGATCTGAATCAATTTTATTGGATTCATTTAGGGTATTTCTTGGTATCCTTCTAGCTGATGAACTCTTCTTAGCTCTTGACATTTTCTCACATGATGAATACACCTTAGATATTACCCAAAAAACTAAAGGTAGGTTACACTGACTTCAGATAATAAACTACAAATGAAATCCCTAGATTTGTCAATGATACAAATCATGAGCGGCAGTTAGTGTCGTGTTTATAAGGGATGTCAGTGTCACATTTTACAAAAATTGAAAGGTACCAAACGTCATATAATTAAAATCTCATGGGAGGTGAATTTGAATCCCACCTTAGACACGGAAAACATCCTATGGCCAGCAGTTTGCCCTTAAGTGGATGTCCTATGGTGAAGGGATAAGTCACCACGTCCAGTGGTGGATATCTTTGGAAAAGTTTAAAAAATAAAATAAAAAAATCTCATGGGAGGTTAGGTATACTTTCACAGATGGAGGGATACCCTGTGTAATATTGCCTAACCTCAAGAAATTCAGTGTAACTACCCAAAACCTAATAGATCAAGCTGTTCGCCCTCACACCTAAGACAGGCTGTCCCAGATTCAAAAAGTAGATTCTGTACCCAAATTCTAAATTCACACTAGTCCTGACCTTCCAAATTAATTACCGGATATACATATATAGACATACATATACAAATCCTCAACCCTTCAACAGCAGATTGCTAGCCCTACATTGTCCAAGCCACATTGATCACGGTAACCACCAAACAAAATGCCACTCAAGCACCAGATTATGTTAAAGAGATGGTTATTAACATAAAATTCCAGCATCCTATCAAGCAAGCCAGTTCAGCCGATGGATCAGTTCCATCATTGTGTTTAAAAGAAACATGTTCTGGATACCTTTTAAGCAGATTTTAGCAGCTATAATTTTTCTTTCTCCTTCCTTGATCTTGAGGATAGACTAAAGAAAAAGATACCAATATACCCAGACACAATTTAACTGAACATAAATAGAAGCATTTCATGTCAGAGAATAGACAAATAAGGTCAAGAAAGAAGATGCATCCCATGCTCATTATTTGAAACTTACTTGCAAATACGCTAAATATGCATCTACAATATCCTCAAAAGTACTAGCCTTGTCTTCCGTTATCCTACAGTTCAACAAAAGCATCAACCACTGAGACATACAGCAAAAGGTAGATGTAAAGAATACACAGCTATACAACATAAAGCACTTACACGTGCTTAATGGTATACTACTGCTCAGGCTACATATTAGATGACAAAAATAAATCAAACAATGAAAATTAATTCTTACTTTTGGTAATATTTACTTTGCTTAAGTGCATAAAGCTCAAAGAGATGTCGAGGGTTTGGCCCAAGTACCTCAGCAATTACATTCCACTGACATTTAGGAACCACAAGTTAAAAATTGCAAAAATTTCTGTAACTTAAACACCAAAATAAATGTAAAGTTATCTGAGGAAAAAGTAATATCCTCACTTCTTTATGACTGAAATAATCAGGGACCATATGCATTTTAGCTTCCTGTGGAGTCCATCCAAAGGTCTACCAACAAAAAATTGTTGAATTAATGATATAAAGAATATATGACAAACATAAAATGTCACAGACAGATATACATCATTGTCAGAATACACAAAAGTTCTCACACAGAAAAACTTCATAACCAAAGTCCAGACACATACTCTCTCAGAAGTCAAGTGATAAAGTATTATCAAGGATTGACCCACAGGGGTTTAAACCCCAGTGCCAACTATAGCAACTGTAGTGACTACAATATTTTTACTATTCAACCCATATATAGCTTGCTCAAAGGATCACAAACAGATAGACACCATTGTTGAACTGCTACCCAAATCTAGCTGTATGTATAATACTCTGTAACAGATAGATCTCAACTCATGCAGATTCTCTCTCTACCCATCCCTCTCTATTCTGAAGCCATACATAATTGAAAAAGCACAATTTTACTGCTAGAGAAAAGGGGGCACTAGCTCCTTAAAAGAAATTGTAGGAGAGAAATAACAATCTGACTTGAAAATTAAAAGGGGAAAAAATGAGAATCCCAACTCCCGGCCTTAGAAATAGTGTGATCTACATTAAATTCCTCAATCTACAAAGCACGCCTTGCTCGGTCCTCCCTCCCCTATAGCAAAGTCTAGGTAAATACATGAATGTCCTAATGCATGTGATATACATGACTACTTCAGAAAGCTCTTCTTGCATGGGTTCAATGCATTTCTCACCAAATTTTCAGCACCAAAATGTAGAGTGTACAGTCAAGTTTATAAACAGATTCGGCGAGAATTGGATAGTGATTTCCTTCTGTTGAAACATGCATAAAACTACAATGAAGCAGAACAAGGGTCAAATGTATTCTTGTTATAATCTCATTGATTCCATAAAAAGATTATTGGCAGAAGCAGGGCAAGGTTTGCATTCAGCATGTGAAAAATAGATAGGTTGGAAGGAAGGGAAGAATAAAAGAAAGGGATACGTTTGCGACGAACAGAACAGAGAAGATCTATTGGCAAGTAAATGTTCATTTAAGATTTCATTTTCTTAAGGTTTAACTAAGAATTTAATATACTCCATTACTATATGTCATTTATTACACAGAGAAAAGGCAGATAGAGAGAGATTTCAAACAAAAATGCTGCAGATTATTCCTACTTTTCCTGGGCAATGACTCAATGCATAACTCAACGATATCTGATAACATGAACATTTGTCTTCACATATCTAGTTCCAAATTCCAACATTTAATCTCTGGGTCCTCTATATGTGCGGAGAGAGAGAGAGAGAGAGAGAGAGAGAGCAC
>NC_029788.2:1752626-1779248 GCF_000816755.2 Arachis ipaensis | reverse complement strand
TCCTTATATCCGAACTCCAAGAATGCTTCATATGAATAGTAGCTGAAGCAAACAACAAGGTATAAGACGCAATAGAATGGAAACAGGCCCACGCAAGATATTCCAGTTAGTGAAGATATTAAATGAAATTGCGGAAGAATAGGAAAAAAGAAGGTAGAGGGAAGAGAAGTAATAAACTAGACTGAATGATGAAAATAACCCTGGACTCAAACACAAGAACATAAAAATGCAATGAACCAAGTAGTGGAATATAGCTGAGATAGAAATCAGCTTAGACCACTGACCATACCAAATATTTAATTCTCGAGTGAACATAAAAAATAAATAACTCTTTTTTTGATAAATGACTTCTTACAACAGAAATCATAATCCACTGCAATTAACCATCACAGAGATTGTGTCTCCTACAAAAGTTCTGAGTTGCAAAGAGGAACGTCCTAGAAATTGTTTCTACCTATTCTAGTATACATATCCGATAATGTACTTTGCATCATTTTCTTCCATTCCCCATATTATATGACTTTATACTCAGAAGCTGAGTATAAAATTCAAGCACATTCCGTAAATAGAAGTAATAAAAGGATTCCTAGTATCTAAAAATTCAATTGTACACTATTTAACAAAGTCTAAAAATTCTTACAGTAAAACCAGCGAAATTTCAACAATCCATCTATGCCTATTTTACAGAATCCAACCTCATCAGCCAATGGAAAGTGCACTTTTTTCTGAAATTCTGAATCTGACTTTTCATTTTGGAAGCAAGCAAGTTTCATAGCCATAAAATTTGGAGCCGGAACAGCTAAAAGGTTTTAATTAAATTCCAGTGACAGTTTACAGTTACAAAGAATTTTTTATACCTATTCTTGACAACATTAGAAGGGGCAAAGAAAGTGAATCTGAAATATAGAAAATCACCTGTCAGATGTCACCAAGATCACGGGCAGAATACGCTCATTCGCACCCAAAGCAATTATACGCCATATCAGACTATCATGATACAGTGGTCCGCTAACTGATATATCATCATTTACAGTAGCATGCTTTAAAACTTCGATATTATTAAGAACTAACTTCGGCTGCAAGTGACTAGAACAGATTATAAATTTTGAAGCATTATACAAAAGCAGAAAAATCCAGTTGAATTACTTGTGTCCAATGTCTAACCAGAGAAGTTTACTCCACCATTGAATTGCATACCTGGAAATGGTCCACTTCAGCAGCTTGTGATAACAGCTCCAACAACAAACAAGGCCAATCAGTAGAAGAATGCGTCAAACTCCTTGAGAACACGCCAGTCCGGTTCATATGAGCAATGGCATTAGCCCTCCACCCTTGCTGAACCTCGAGCACCTTCTTCGCCAGCTTCAGCGCCACAACCGCCTCCTTGAAATAAGAAGCCTCCTCCACAGACAAGGAAACCTTCTCCTTCTCCCCGAACCCTAAAATTCTGTCTATCTCGGCGGCATCGCAGCGAGCGGACATTGCAAAGATCGCCCGGTCCCACAGCACTGCGGGTGAGGCCGCCCTGTTGTTAGGGACAGGGGACTTCGAAGCACTGCCGCCGGCGAGCAACACGCTGCGGAGAGCCCCGGTGAGGCCGTGCCATTTGCTGAGAGTGGCAAATACCTGCTGAGCGGTGATGGTGCCCATCCGGACACCTCTTTCAGCCATGGACTCAAGGCATTGTTCGAGGCTTTTCCGGCAGTCGGAGATAGAAGGCGGCGGACAGCTGGACCACGACGCCCACGGGTGGGAGGAGCAGTGGCCTTCAACAGATTGCGCAAAGTCGACGTAGCCGGTGAAGTGAGGAGCTTTGTTCCAGTCAGTGAGCAAACCTGCAAAGAATTGAAGAATTGAAGAAGGGAAGAGAGAGTGAATTTGTTGAGAGGGAGAGAGAAAGAGTACGGTTGAGGAAGAGGGTTGTTTTTCCGACGCCTCTGGGGCCGTGGAGGATGAGAGGCTGGGGGACGCGATGGTGCTGTGCGTGGTTGTTAAGGATTGTTTCAAGGAGAGGTCTGGGAATGATTCTCCATGGCTTCTTCACCATGTCTTTGATCTGATCTTTGCACTCTTCTTTCTGCAGATGAGTGAATGAAGTACAAGGGTTTTGGAGGGTTTTGCTCACTGTATCATTAACTAATGGGAAAGTATAATGAGTCAATAGAATATTTGTACAATGTGTATAACGAAAGTTTATGGAGTATTAGAGATATAATCATTAGTGTTATCTTTTTTCAAGGTTTATGAAGTATTAGAGATATAATCATTAGTGTTACCTTTTTCCATCAGTTGAAGCTTTTGAGATGAGTGGTATAATGACATGGTATTAGAACGCTAGATGCGAAAGGTTAAGAGTTCGATCGTCACATGAGAGTTCCGTTCATTTTCATTAAAATCAATTGTACCTGAGTTTCCACTATAAATAAATGATACTATTGTACATGTTTTTTTTACAACCAACCTCAATCAAATTGCACAACTATAACTCAAATGTCATAATCTTTTCATATTTATTTAGAGATTATAGATTCCAGTCCCGTTATCTTTCAAAAATAAATTGGCACAACTATAATTAAGAACATTTTCAAAATATAGCGTGTGCACACCTCTTCCATAACTCAAAAGAGCACACTTTCTTCTACTCTCAGTTCTAAAATTGTTTCATCATCAAATTTAAAAATCTTCCAAAATCCAAAATTATTCACAATAAAAAACTTCTCAAATCAGAGCACAAAAATTCCAACAAAACTTAAGAAAAAAAAAACTGATGAATGATAATTATTTAAAGTAATGAATTCGATTTTACCTTATTTTATTACTGTCAAAATTCAAAACTTGACGAGCATAAAAAATCTACGACTAACAAGTATATATGCATGCAATTACTTAGCATGGTTTCTATTACTATTTTTATTTTCCTCTTTCTCTTGTTTAATAAGATGCTCATCACTAATTCAAGTTATTTGATTCTTCTCTACTTTATCTCGCTTCATATTTTTTTCTCGAAAAATTACTTATCAAGAATGTAAATGAAATAATAATGATATAACAATGAAGTTGAAATGTTTATTGTTTGTGTTGGAATTTATATTTTGTGTACTGAACTTTATTTTTTTGTGCTGATTATTTTTGTCCTAAAATTCATTAATTTTGTTGATGGATGATAAGATTGGAGTTAGAACAAAATAAAAGATATTTTTGTCTGAAAAATTTTAAAAATACGATTTTAATTCAAAATACAACGTTGAGGACTATTTTAAATTAAAAAAAAAAGATTAAGAACGATTTTAATTTTAAGGACCAAAATAACACTTTTTTTAGTATCTCTATCATAGTAGCTAGAATCTCAATTTAACTCTTAAAATCTTTCGATATTACAATTTTAAATGAGTTAGTCAATTTTACGAAATTTGTACTAGATTTTACGATTTAAATCTTGTTAAGATTTTACGTTTTACGTACTTAATTTATTTTTTCGATTTTACATAAAATCTCAATTTTCTCTACCTTGATCTCTATCATTTTTATCAGAATAGATACAAATATATTAATTCAATATCTCTAAACACAATATCTCTATTCTTGTCTCATATGCCAAACATATACATCTTCCATCTCATGTCTATAAACAAACTCAACCTAATAGAGCACTAGAAAGTCTAACAGCGCACTTGATTTAAAACCCTATTTTAAATCATATGCTTTTAGAGGGAATAGATTCTATCAAGATTCATCATATATACCGAATTATACCGGCTAGACGATTGTTATTTTACGTTCATACAATGTTATACAATGTCATAAATGGCGCATGGTTAGAAACACTTTTAAATTAATGACTAAACCTTATACATCATATGTAAGGATTTTTTTTATGCCTAATAAAAACAAAGATTAAGAAGAGATTAGCATTTCAACTATGTAAATCCAAAAAACCTTCCCTTGACAAGTTGATATCCATTATTATTAACAGGTATTCGTAAAACACACCTTTTTTATAAACAGAAAGAACTAAAGTTAAATACAGAGTATAACCGTTCAAACTTCAAAGATACATTTAATATATTGAAAATAAATGAAAACAAAAAAAATCCTTTTATACCACCATATGTATCCATAGAGTTGACGAAACCTCCTCTAACTTCTGATGGACAAATAGCTCACTATAATTTCTTTTATATCTAAATACATTGAACTAATACAGCCTATTTGGAAACTAGATCAATTTGTATCAAATTACATTGAACTCTTACATAGTAGTTTATCCATTATCCAAACTAAGAATTATATGACGCTACTGACCACAATACTAGAAATTCAATATTAATCTAATAGTCTAAAACAAATTAAAAATTATATAATATCCGTCTAATAACATCATGCAACCATGCTACAAAATAAATAATAAATATCTTTCGAATTATTATTACAAGAGTTGTAACAGTAATTTAAAAGAAAAGAAAGAACTAAAATGAAGCAAGGCCAAAGTTGTCTAATATTCTCCATTCCTTTCAAGTGTTGAGAGATCTTATGAACTAACGACAATTAAGGCAAAAGTTGATTAATCCGCATAGCATTGTACACCTCAAAAGTTGAAATCTATCATGTAAAAGGTTTAAAATTGAAAAGAGCATATTAAACCTCATCATTTGTAATGTTGAGATACCTCCCAAACTAGTTTATCCATGAAATGGCATTTCTTGTCGAACCCCCAGCCTGGATTGCTCTGCATCATCATATTCCAATCCAAACATTAACATAAACATGCTACATAGAAAGCAAAAGAATCAAGCATGCTATATATGGTGGTGCATCATTTATGTAATTTCCCCACCACAGGCATACATATGATTTGCAGTCTTGTACTATTATACATTAACAAAGACATATGTCATATACATACGTCATATACATACTGCGCATATATAATTCAAAAGCATGCAAAATCATGTATGGATTAACATTAACATATCATTCAAAGTCCAAGGAAAACTTCTATTCCTTGTCCTTTTTTCATTTAATAAGAACTCTGGCCTATGTAAATATCTTACATAGTAGGTTCCAAGGCCACATAAAAGAGGAGGTCACGTAAAACTTTGTTGAAACTCAATGACAGAGATCAAACACGGAATTGCGCTAAGGTTTGGTTGTTGCCAAAAAGCAACATGCTATAAATTTGTGAAGAATAGAAATGGAATAGGTATTACTGTTGATAAGTATTGGAAGAATGATGTGATAAAGGTTAAACGGATGGGTGATCAAATCATCACAATTAAAATAATGATTAATGGGGAGGCCTTTTATGTGATTAGTGCACATGTATCACAAGTCAGTTTGGAAAAACAACACAGGCAAAGTTTTTGGAAGATCTAATTCAAAACATACCATTAGTAGACAATATTTCCTTGGGAGACTTAAATCGACATGTGGGGGAACGATGAGTGCAGATATGAAGGGATCCACGAGGTAAATGGTTTTGAGATAATCGACACAAAAGGCAAAATAATTTTAGGATTTTTTTTCAACCTTCGCGTTTCCTATAACAAACACCTAGTTTAAGAAACGAGACAAACATCTTCGGACATATAAAGTGGGCAAATCGATTTTTTCTCGGACTAACTGCAAAATAATAATTTTTTTGTCAATGTGGTTGAAAATGCTAGTAAGAAGAATCACAATAACCCTGTGCTCTTCGACTCCAGCAAAACGTGACATGAAGTCATCAATAAAGGAACCCAATGATTAGGTGGTGGCTAATGAAAGGGGAGAAATAAAGAGATTTCCAGAAACAGGTAGAAGAAAAAGGAAGTTAGGATGAGATGGCAAACGTGCTGAAGTGATTAGAAAAGTAGCAAAAGAAACCTTCAGAGAAATGAGGTACTGGAACAAGATATAAAGAATCATGGTGGTTGGACAGAAGTATGCAAGAGAAGATGAATGTAAAAGGAAATATTTCAACGATTGTTCTTTATGACAGAATACGAAAATAGGGAAAAAGTATAAGCCGACTAAGGAGGTAACAAAGCAAGAAACAGATCTTTTGGGAGTCTTTATTGGTCTGAGGGCATGAGAGAGAAAGTTGATGTGACGCCTATTGTTGAAAAGATGATTTAATCACATATTATGTGGTTTACCAGTAAAGTATCGGGACAGGAGGTTATATCAGATAAGAAAAACATCAGTGGTTAAGGGTTAAGAAATGACCTAAAATGGCTCTAAATGAGATGGTTGAGAGAGATCTAAATACAAATAGACTTACTTCAGGAAATGACATGACACAATGACGTCATTTAATTCATGCTGCCAACCCCACTTATTGGGATAAGGCTTGTTTTTTTCCCACTTTACATTTCAGAAAAGTACGGTATTTTGGTCTTTGTATATCAACCATGTATACCATCTCTATGGTGATATTTCATACTTTAAGACTTAGAAGTATTCAAATTGTGACACAAAAAAAAACCCCTCATTGTTTGAACCATTCTGCAGTACACTACAAAAATGCTGAGAAATGATTCGATTACTGCATAGTTTCGACTTTGGATAAGATATACTATCGAATTGCTTTTCTACTATATTTGTAGCTAATAGAATGTTTTTGGTTGTACTGCAAATCTACAATTAGAACCATTTATTATTATTTGCTAATTACTTTCTTTATAAATACTTATGATGAATTCCATAATAGGAACTTATTATGAGACTACCAACATAAGAGACAAACTCATAATAGGATCTACGGTTCAATGCCTAAAACCAAAATAACTTGCCATCCAGTAGTTAGTTTCCAAACCTGTAGAGAGATGACAGCACGGTTAGTAAATTGCTTCACCGAAGATGGTGCACTTTTAGGAAGAGTGCTAGCAACTCTTTCTAATTCTTCATTTTGCTTCTTTGCAGTTACCCTATCTGGTCCACTGTAGTGATCGACGATCTTTTTCAGCAAAGGAACTCTCGCCATTGTCTCTTCCATTATTTCCTAGTAGGATATAAATGTCAGAGAAGCAAAAAACAAGTGTGAATAAATACAGAAACATAAAGCAGACAATTACTTCAAAGGAAAAGAAGTAATACAGCAGTTATCTAAATGTACGTGTTAATCAAGGGGAAAAAAGTGAGTTATTGGAAATTTGGAAACCAAACTAATTGTCAAAACTCAAAACTTTGGCACGTTACGTAATTTCTAGTTGCCCTCAATCATAGATAAGATTACTAATACAGCATACCTCCCACTCCTCTTGACTTTGAATCCCTTCATATGCCATCAAGAAGGGTTTCATCTTCTCGAGTGCATCCCGAAGTGGAATAGGTTCTTTCTCATCAATATCGGGGTTCTGATCAAACTCACCCATCAAATATTCTGGCTCAAATTCAATCTGCCATAAAAAATAAAACAACAGGGAACAGTCAAATACTGTACTATGAAGATTAAACATGGAACAGAGGGTTAGATTAAAATTTTTCTCTAAGAAAGCCATTGTTCTTAATTTCTTCTGAGATAGATGAATCAAGGCCAACAAGTTTCCTAATAACAATTCAATTAACTTAATCCACTTCTTTATGCCCTTCCAATAAATCCAGCTAAGCTGGAAAGTTTCACCTTGGTTCATTGAACTACTTTTGATCATTTCTCAACAAATTCAGAATGACAGCGGCGGCTAACCACTTACAGCACAATTGGTGTCAAATGCTTCCAAATACTCATCCTCCAATGGTGAGGGGAAAACACTATTAGCCATCTCCTCAAAACCTGCAGTCAATTGATTCATGATGTCAGGCCCAACCCGCTTGGCAAACCTCTCGCCGTCTGCATCATCTCCATGAAATAGCCCTGAGGCGTAATCCTCTTCATCCCTATCCCCATCACCCCTTTCCTCCAAGTCCCTCCCTCTAAATCCTCCTCTCCCCCGACCTCCACCCCTGCCTCGACCAAAGCCACCTCTTCCTCTTCCAGCAACATCATTATCCCGTTGCGACAGAATCCTCCGTGCAACATTCACTGCATCGTCAACACTTTGCATTGGCTGTCTCTTACGCACAGAATCAGATGGTGCAGCATCAGCAGGAGCACGACGATCACCAACACCACCACCACCAGTGCCTGGAGCTCGTTGAGCACGGATATGCCTATTCTCTTGGGAAACTTGAGTCCTTTGATCAGGCTGCTGCTTGGGCTTCCCACGTCCACTGCCAGACAACACACCTACTATGCCTCCAGGAAGGTTCTTCTGATCACTCTCACCATCACCACTGCTAAAAATTGGTGTTTTTGGTGGCAAAACATCTGAAGACGCACCAGCACCAGCATCAACACCAACATAATCATCATCTTCCTCTCTTTTGAAGAAAACGGGTTTCTTTGGCTCAGAATCAGGCTGCTTCTGGGAATCTTGTTGGATATGGGATGGTAACGGACCACCACGACCACGACCGGCAGATGGCTGTTTTATGGACGACATGAATGACGAGAAAGAAGGCATGCCTGACGGAGGGGCTGGCCTACCACGACCGTGTCCGCGACCAGAAACCGAAGATGGGGGAGAAGGCAACTCTGGTTCTTCAGATTTAGGATCACCAAAATTGGGCTTTCCTGGAGCTTTCTCATTGAATCCAAATGGTCCTCCCAAACCAGAGCCTCCACGACCTCGACCACTACCACTGCCGCTGCCACCACCAAAACCAGAAGAGGTGGAAAAATGTGCTAGAGTGTTCCTAGTGGCATTAGAGATGGTGGGGGTTTGGAGCCTTACCCCAATTATTCCTCTCATTGGCAATTTGATACAAAATCCTTTCTTGGGACAATACACAAAGAGGTTCAGACAGACAACATGAAATACCTGAAACAATAAAAAATCCTATTATTATGGTGATCCAATTAACAAAAAAATAAAATGAGTGTGACTTTTAAGTATGGGAAACTAAATCAATCTGAATATGTAATATGTAATATATTTTTTTGGTGTCTGAAAATAAAAGGAAAGAAAAAGAAACGAAAAAGAAAAACAAAGAACAAGCACAGCCTAAATAGCAGTAACTACATCACAATGCAGCAGAGAAATGTAATATGTAATATATAATGGGTCATTCTAGTAGGACTATATTATGGTGACTAGCATGACTATAGTGTTTTAAAAAGTGTGGCTAAAATTAAAATATCGCTCTTTTATTGTTAAACAACATTTTTAAGAAAGTGTTACTTAAAAAAAAAGTGTTACCAAAATATAAAAAAATGTGACTTTAATTTTAACAACACTTGCATAGTCACACCATAGCCACCATAGTATAGTCATACTAGAATTCACCATATATAATATAATGCTACTGAATATGTTTGAGTAAGAACCATTAGATTGAAAACATAAATTTATAAGTGTTCCAATCTTCCAATACTGCACCTCATGAAGGAAAACATAAATTTATACAATCCCATGAACAATCCAGCATATATAACAATTCCATCCATCAACAATAACATAAGCCTCAATGAAAACATAAATCTAACATAAAAAGTTTCAATAAAATCATAAATCCAATGATATAGAACATAGCATAGTCTCAATTAAAACATAACATAGTCATTCATAACATTGTTGACCTTTCAAAATTTTCTGCTTTTAACTTCTAAAGACACTGAAATTAAATTAAACAGGGGACAAAAAAATATAAATTAATAACTGCCTCAAGGAACAAATTTCAACCGTGAAGAACTATTATCAGAGCTTACAGGGACAACACGAAAAAACAAAGAATATAGAAGCAGAAAATGGTACCACGAAGGGGACGGCTGGAGAAGAGGACGGCGAAACCGCAGAACCCGGAGAAGACACGGCTAGTCGGCCGTGACGCCGTGCAGACGAAGGCGGCGATGCTCGAGACGGAGAGGCGACTGAGCTTGAGGCGCAGTGAATCGTTAACGGCGGAGCTCCAGGCGCAGTTAATCGCGGACGGCGGAGCAGGAGCTTGAGGTGTTGTGAATGGTGGATATTGCGTGAGATTTGAGTGCGCGGAAAAAGAGAAAAGTGATGAGCGATGAGCGATGAAAATGGAGAATCGAGAATGGAGGCGCTGTGAATGAGAAAGAGCTTGTTTGGAAACCGAATTAGAATTAATTAGAATTATTTTTCATTGTTTTCGAAATCTTGACTTTTCAAATCTAGAACTCTAATACCATATAATGAAATCACTCATCCCAAAAGCGTAATTTTACAGGACAATATAATACTAATGGTCATATCTCTAATACTTTCTAAACTTACATCTTACACATTATACGCTTAGGCTATTAGCTCTCTATACTTATTCTAAAAAAAAGAACTTGAATTCATAGTTATCACTCATCGTAACCAAATCGGTAATCAACCTAACTATAAGACTGGGTCATTAAATTATTAGTTCAACTAGTTGGTTACTAATTTATCCAATTGACGGATGGTAATTAAATAAAAATATAAAATTATAAAAAAATTAAATATTAAATGAGGAGTGTTAGGAGGTTAGTAATTTTTGTTATTTATAATCATCAATAATATTTTGGTGTGAGATTTCGTCCAATAATATAGGATTACTCATTTTTTTTGTTAGTTATATATTGGCCAAAATTTAATAAAATTATTGGCCCGTAAATTTTTTCATATTAAATTAATTGAAAAAAAAAAGTGCAAGACCAACAATGGAGATTGTGTAGCAGTAAAGCCATACTACAGCCTAGAAGAAACATTTTTGTAGAGAACACCAATTGAAAGAGCAAGCCTGATTCATCAACAAATTCAACTTACTGACCATTTTTAACAACAAAAAATTTAACAAAAAATTCAATTTAGAGACAAAATTAAATAAATAAAAAACGTTAAATATAAAATTAAATCAAAATAGATATTAAGAGTATTTTTTGAAAAAAATGATAGACTTCAGAAACAAAAAGTATATTTTACCATTTTCTTATATTTAAAATATAAACCATTTGAAGATGCATGACTAAAATATTTCTTTCTATTCTTGACAAAAAGTTATTTATAGTCTATGATGGAAATATTCAACTAGCAAAAACACAATTGCCGAAACTAAATGGACAAATTACATCTTAATGAATAACCAGTAAAAGGAGAGACCATTATTTAGAAAAGTAAAGAAAAAAAAACAAGGTGACAATGAAACACAATTGCAATTCTTAATTTTTTTTTTTTTTTTGTTAGTATTTTGAAACCTCATGTCATATACTTTGCCATAATTCTGCTTTGATGCTCCAACCATAGTTGTTGCTGTTGAAACAAAGTTTGCTCTTGATTTGACAATTCAGATGTTTTTACCATCATGTTTGTGGTGGACCATGTCTCAAAAGGATCATCTTCATTTGGTGTTACCAATGTTTCCTCATTACTATTTGTCGCTCTAAAAGTTGGTGCCACAACTGAATTATGAATACTCTGTGCTTCAAATTCCATAGGAATCATATTCAGAGTAGATTGGAAACTTAATACATTATTGAATGTTGGTGCTATAGTAGTTTCACACGAATTATTCACTTGGAACCTTGGTGTTGCAATAATTGTTTCACTGGAATTTCTATTTTGAAAATCTTGATGTTGAGCATCAAAGGTTGCCTCTGATTTCTCATTTGTATTTATCACACCAAAAAGTATATCCAAATTTGTCATGGAATTAGAACCTTGAAAATCATCATTTAAACCAACATGACTTTGTTGGATAGGAGGATCAAGAAATGGATTATATTGGATTGGAGGTACCAAAGGTTGATCCAAAAAATTGACAAATGAGTTAAAATCATTTGCCAATTTAGGTGATGCTTTTTCAGGTGCAATTGTTGACTCTGCCAATACCAACTCCCAACCCTCCTTGGAGGCATCATCAACAACAACTTCTTGTGATTGTTTCTCATCCTCTGACCCATCATTATTAGAGCAAGTGTCTTTCTCATCCTGTGATGAACTTGACCCTGCATGAAGAAGATTCCTATTGGGTTTGGATCCATCATTCGTCGAAAACGAAGCTTGGTCTTTAAGGAACTCCTGCAATGTCTCCATAAGCACTCCAGACAATTTCTGCACAGTTGGGTAATCATAGGATCTTCCAATCCCAATGCCCTTACAGAAACCATAAAAAGCAGATAACTCTTCAAATTGCTTGCATGATTTGTCACAAGCCTTGTAAGCAGCCACACATGCTGCATAAGCATATGGCAAATGGAAAAAGCTATCCAAAACTACACCAATCCCATCACTTATATCACTGTAAAGATCAAAACTTTCCTGCACCACGGCGTAAAGCGAAACTTGAACCAGACGGTTCCCTTTAGCCGAACCGGTAGGCCTAGTACCAATGGCTCTGTCCAACAACTTTTGCCAATTTACAACTCTATCCAAAACAATTCTGGGTTTCATATCTTTCATATTATCATTCTTTATGTGGTTTTTATCATGATGATTCGCGAATCTCCTGTAAAGCTTTCCGGTTAGGAAGCAATACAAGCGCTCGTCGAGGTAGAGAGCGAATGTTCTTACAAATGCAGTATAATCCCAAGGACTAGAACTGGAGTCATCTCTAAAATTAGAAAGGTTGAGAATCCTTGCACCTTGTTTCATTGCATGGAATATTTCCCTTGGAAAATAGAGATTGCCATCTTGGAAGATTCTAAGCACAATCATAAGAGATTTGAGAGCAACAACCCAATTGCGTGTCTTCCCAATACGTTTGGCTATTGCTTGGGCGCATGGGGCAGCATAGAGTTTGTTGGATGAGACTAGTTGAACAATTTCATTGATGTAACGTTCTTCTATTTGATTTTTATCATGGGTTGTGGCCTTAAGAACCATCACTTCTAGATTGGCTGCATTGGTTGCCTTTGCTAGGCTAATGCTAGTTTGGTCTTTCACTGCTCCAATGGCCTTTTTTAGCTTGCTTGGCATGCTGATCCAATTCGAATTCTAATTCTAATTCTTGTGTCTACTTTTGAGAAAATAAACGAAAAAGAAAAAAAGAATTCGAAGTTGAGGAAGAAGGAAGAGTGTGGATGCTCTTTTGGATTCTACTTTTAGTGAATGGATTTTGATGGTAGTGAGTAAAGAATGGAAACAAAACTAGGACAAAGCAAAAGTATCGTTCTTTGCGCTGACTAATAATCTATGCTTTCTAGTTAGTAATGTACTTGGTTATTTTGGATTAGATTTGTTACCTTATTGTCTTCCATTTGTCTATTCTTTTGTGTAGACACTAATTATTATATTTGGAAAAGTATATGTAACCAACTCTAAATCAGTTAAGAATGGAACAACTTTGTTAATTATAAAGATAGTAATTAGTTTTATTTATTTATGATTTAAAATATTGGTTATTAAATGTTTCACCACATTCAAATTAGGAGGAGATATGTTTAATATCATTACAACGTGAATCACGAAAATTGATTCAATTAGCTTCCGTCTCTTTATCCTCCTTCTTTCTTCAAATACCTGAAACATGATAAATCAGAAAATAGATTCAGAACCATTCAATTTACAAAGAAAGGAAACATCCTAATGCCTAACATAAATACCATCCACGTAGAGATTTTAGATTCACCCAGACACATTTAGCTGATTTTTTTGCTGGAACGATCTTGGATTCGGAGTTTAGCAACGGCCCAATACAAATACAGAGTGCGAGTTCGATTTACCAAAATATCCTTAATTTAAAATTCTAGTCTCATTGCTAGCTAGCTTGCTCCTCAACCCTTTCTTTTCTCCAAAATGTAAATGAGAATTTTCTCTAAATCACTTCGCTCCAAAATCACTCGTTAACACTAAAATAATCATAACTTCACCACACCCAACATAGAGAGACACACGCCCCATCCGACTCTGGCACGAACAGTGTGGGAGAAAGAAAAAACCCAAGAAAAAAAAAAAAAAAGAAAAACCACTCACTTCTCTGCTTTTGCCTCTCAGTACAAGAGGTTCGTAGAGCCTTCGCCTTCAACCATAGTTTAAGATCGGGACTCAATATTTACAATAAGATTTTGGAGCGCTCTTTAGCCCCTAAAATTTTAATTGCCTTTATTTATTTAGTCTCCAAACTTTGTGAACATAATTCATGTTAATTCTTTAAACAATTTTCAACATACAAACGTTAACGGAACACTACAGCCGAATGCCACACTAAACTTTGTAAAATGATGTCAATTTAATTTTGGCACTAAAATAACCCAAAAACATCATCGTAAATAGTGTTTATTAACATTTTACCTAACAAAATAAGTGATACGATGCCCTTTTTGAACTATTTAAATGCTGCATCATTTTACAAGTTTTAACTAGTCTATAACAGTACTCCATTAACGTTTTTATACTAAAAATCGTCTCAGGAACTAATATAAGGCACATTTATAAACTTTGGGGACTAAATAGAAGCAATTGAAACTTCAGGAAATAAATTGAGACTCGCATATAAGTTCAGAGACCAAATTGAGTATTAAGTCGAAATACTAATATTAATTAATCTCATAAACGCTAAGTGACATGAACATTAATTAAACATCTAAAATCTTGACGTCTGTCTGGATAGCCTGAATGATCAAACTACTCAAAATTTTTATTTTAATAGATTATTTTGTGAATAAAATATCTTAGTTTCTTAATGAAATCCCATAAAAACAAATTAAGTGCAGATAATTAAATGAGTCATTCTCCACCAACATATAAAAAGATGTCAAATTTTGAACTATATGGTACACTGTTACACAACTTTTTTTTAAAAAAATTTATGAAAAAAAAAACCATTAAAAGTAATAAAATCCTATTTCTATTTTTACCTATTATTTTTTCTTTTTTCTTCACAAATATAAAAACAAAAAATAATTACACAAATCAAACACTTTTTTCTTTACACTTGAACTAATACTAAACAATTCATTTTTTTTCCACTAAAAGTGTTTAACTCCCTAACATTTCTCGAACTATTATTGACAAAATAATAAAATAATATTCATCTCTGAATTAGTGAATTTACAAATACCGAAATTACGGATTTCAACTCAATTTACAAGATTTCTATACACATATATACATACTATATACCTGAACATAGTGTTACAAAAAGAAATACGGATCAAAAGGAGAAAAGGTGAAAACAAAATTTGTTACAAACAAAGAATATCTAAATTCCTATACTCGTGGCAAGTTCACTGAAAATGCAATGATACAGAATGCGGCATTCTGGTGTTCCAGTACTTGAGGTCGATATGTGAGGACTGTATGAAACTTGTTTTGCAATTTATAGTAGTCTTTGAAAAGGCGTTATCTACTCAAACCAACTTCTTTTCTTCTTCTTCCTGAAAGTTGACTTCAATAAATAAGCTTAAAGATAAAGAAGTACCATGAACTTGATAACTAAATCCCACATCAACACAACATGGAAGTACCAAAACCAAACAACGCTATCCACGTATTTGCAATAAAAGTGGCACACATTTCATTTTGTAAGGTAAAATAAAGAAGTTACTTTAATTTCTTAGAATAAAGTAACGCAAGTAAATATGAGGCAACAAACTTGAGTTGAACTCATTTACCAAGATGCAACATCTTATTGATTTATTCTATGCAACTGTAAATAATCCAACTTAAAGTCACGGAGTTAACTATCAAGCTTTTTCTCCATTTTTTCAGTACCTTAAAGCTCAACAACTTGGAATAATGTGGAAAAAAAAAAGGAATTATATTCAAATAGAGTTCAGAAAATTGAATGGCATAATGAGCAGATATCAAAATTTGAATTTGAGAGTTCTCACAAATAGAAGTGTCATTGAATTTGTACTACTGCCTCTCAAATCAGATTGCTGTGATCTTTGGCATCCCCGGTATAATCTTTTGATAAACTCCTGTAGATGATTGTAGATGCTGCATGCATTTATACCAAATTAAGGTTAGCACATATAATATTTGCCTGATGGGTGGACAGTAAGAACTGACATGTCACAGTAACAAGTGTGATTTTGAAGAACGCCAGTATCACTGCCAAACCAACATCTACTCACACAATTTACGATCCAAACCACATGGTGTCATCCCCGAGGGGAAAAAGAAAAGTAAATTTCAATCCACTTGATCAAAAGAAATGCACATATAAACTCTAGCATACTATCAAGAATGCTTAAGAAAAACATGGAAACCATGCAACAACCTGGAATTCCACTGCTCAGATTGTAACAACCATGTTCTTTAACTTCCGTGATCCCAACTCTTGAGAGCCAACCATACTCTATGGCCTATATAGATTTAGAGAAAATTGATCTAAGAGGAAGAAAAAGTCATAGGAATTTCCAGTTCTGCCATTTGATTTCTATAACTTGCAGAAAGCGAGACAATTTCACATATCCACATTTCTTAGGCTACAATTGTGAGTATAAAAGTGAATGGAGAGATATGGCTAATAATGGAATGAAAGAGAAAAGTGTGGAATGGGATGGATATGTTTATGCACACCCTCGTTTGGGAGTTTGATGAAGGGATTGGGGAGAGATCCAACACTCATTTGGAAGTTCAATGGCTAATAATGGAATGGCAAGATAAAATACCGTTTCTCACCAAACTTCTAGCGTAATTGATCACTGGCATAGTATCAAAGCCTTTGACAGTTTGACACTAAGAGGGCAAGATATTATCCTTGCTTCCCCTAATAAGTACAATTTATTTATGGTGGATCTATACACAATCCACATATCAAGTTGCACTGAAAGATCGTGTGCAATGATGTGCTGCTTATTCAGATGTATTGCATGCTGTGGTTACCACAGATAAATTCCTCATCTATCCTTATGTTTTTCTGCTCCTATTTGTCTATTGATCTTTATTCAGGGTTCTTAGTTAGCGTGGAAGTGCCCTTGAACAAATTATTTTATGCTCAGCTTCCATTTGATACAAATACAACAACAATAAAAGCATTTTTCCACTAGTGAGATCAACTATAGAGATTAAACCACATTAATGCGTCCTATCATAAGCCATTTAAATCTAGTTCTTAATCATTTCTTTATTAATTACCTTGGTTGCCCTCAACCTCTAAACTTTATTCAATCCTCTTTTTGAAAAGAGATATTGACGACAGGAAACTAGGCATATATAATAACTAACTGTATAGAAACTAAGCTTTTATAGGAAATTATCACTCTCATTCATTGAATTTTTTTTACTATAGTCACTTTGTTTCGTGTGTGTGTGTGCACGCGCGTGCGCACGCTACTATCAATAACACTAAGGAAGTTTCTATTCTCACATATTCATTTTTTTCTCAGTCATTTCAAGTCCTCTGTATTAGGGGAGAAAATAGAAAGTGTAAGGGTATTTTGAGAAAGGTCTAGTAACTAACTCTGCCAAGCTAGCAGAGTAGTGGTATGTGAAAAATATATTGCTGTTAAAGGAGAATAAGGTGAAGAATGAGAATTAGAGAAGCTCATTCTGGTCTTTGGGACTAAATCAGTCCTTAAGAGAGTGGCAACCTCTCGAAATACTGCCATGTTACTTAACTTCTTTCATAAATAATACTATTTTGGGAAATAGGGTGATGTCACAATGATATCACTCTATAGCTCCCTGTTTCAGAAACTCTCTCTAGACTACTCTGTTCCTTTATACTTCTTACTGGTACCATATTCTTATACTATTAGATCTATTCTTCTTATTAGGGCTTCTACAGTTCATTTCATCACATGATCAAGCCATCCAAGGGAAGGTTCTTCCATCATTTCCAAAACAGGTGCTACCCTAACTTTCTTGGTAATGGAAATCTTTACCTAGATGGTCCCAATTTTTGACGAGACACGGTTGTTGATAAGTTGATAGCCAGCCAAGAAAAAAAATGTTCTTTTCCCACTTGAAGATATTAGCTATATGCTTCAAAGAACCATTGCATATACAAGAATCCATGTTGTAGACACTGGCATTCAAATATAGGTCATTCCTAATCATTTGTTCTATAACTTTTCTTGATCTCCCTTTGCCCCGTCTCTCAACAAATTTGTTAAGGCAAGTTAATTAAAAGGACCATTTGCTTTGCAGAAAATAGAAATCGATGCATAATCTTATCCCAAATCACTGATTCACTGGTTGTGCTGAAGAAACCACCTTTATATGCTCAAATGACATGCAATAAAGTGTGTTCTAAATTGCACATTGCACATAAATTAAGTTCCTTAACTATCTTAGGTGCTATTTGGTCTTATAGAAAGAAGACCTGTAGAAGCCCATGTAAGAAGAATAAATTAGATTTAAGGAAATCTAATAGTAGGAGCAGAAGGAGACCAAGGAAAAATGGAATGACTACAAACATGGTTCATATGACACATTGCGATGCGCTATTGCATCATGGATTCCTTATCCCCGAAGCTATGGGGTTATTACTTCACTCTATTTATGAAAGGAAAAGAACTTGTTAAAATAATGATTTTCTATGAATACAATAGTGTAAATAGTAACTCAGCAAATCAGAGAATGAATATATTACTCTTACGTGATGTGTGTAGATTGCATCTTGATTGTATTGATACATGAGAGAAGACTAACATGAGCACCTACTCAACTACTCTCCATCAATGCACTACCTAAACTACTAACCACTAACTAACATTAATATCTCTCATCATATTTCAACAAAACTATCATCTGATTTTATCTCTTTTACTAAACTACACGAAACTTGTTCCAATAACTATCAATTTATTTTCTTATTCCAAATAAATAAATTTCTATATATAGTTTGCCCTTTCTGTGCACTTTTCAGTTTCTTAACTTCTTCTCCCTCAGCAAAAACCAAAACCTTAGATAGATGAAATCCATAGAGTATTGAACAAGCAACCTCATGAGTATAAAGCAACAAGAGAAGCCCCACGGCTTCCCTCATGCTACAGCAACAGAACCTTAACATGGATCAAATGAGGGGCTTCCCTCATTCAAATCAAACAAAAAATGCCACAACTTCTCAAAGAAGATATGACATCTACACTAAAAGTAGCAATCAGAGAAATTAAAAGAAAGGGTAATACTCTATAAAAGGAATAGACAAAACTGAAGGATTAAATCCCCTTCGATCAAAAATCTTCATATTACTGAAAAAATCATGCAAAAAGGAAAAGAAGCTATAATGAATAAAGTCAAACGCCATGCAACAAAAATTATATGAAAATTTATCACTACATTGAATGCATTCTCTTTCGATGTAAAAAATGAAATAGACACATGCCTTAGTCGATGCCTGTTGCAGGCTGTGAAAAAAGCAACAAACCCATATAGAATACTCTTGAGAGCACGGAAAATCTGAAAAGGAAAAGAACAAAAATCTACAGATCAGGATAACTTTCTAGAAAGAGAAGAGGTAAAAGAAATGCATAATTTATTGGAGTGCCATATTCAAACCTGGGAAAAAAGGTCATTCCAAAGAGAGCGCCAAATGGAAACCTCATAGGTGGTAACAGTTGCTTCCGAAGATGATGCTAACTCAAGAATGCTACTAATAATCTGCCATGCATCCCCAAGTACATCAAAAATGCACGTACATACAAAAGTCAGCACACTTGATATTGCAAGGACCAGACGTACAGGTGCATACAGTATTTCCCAGAGAATAAAAAATACAGGATATATGACACATGTTCCTGCAGTAAATTAGAGATGAACACCCAAAATATATCAGATGACAATTTATGTTGAAAAGAATAAGTTTAAGAAATAACAGAGTACCAGAATTCCAATACACATGATGACCTACCAATTCTCCAAATAAAAGTAACCAGAAGCCATATTGGTACAAAGAATAGCTCCAGTATATCTCCCACTAGAGTGTAAAAAGTCCCAATTCCAAGCCACAGGACAGAAAATATACTTTCTACTAATTCAAACAACAACTTCAAACTTGGGAGAAGAAATCCAAATATCTCGAACAGGGCCTCTGAAAGAGGTTGAACAAGAACAGAAAAAAAGGATCTTGTGGTATGTGTAAAGGCAAGCAACCACCTAGTAGCCTTCTGCAAGTTATGTAGAAACAGCATTGTCCCTAAATATCTGACCCTTGAAACCATTTCCCAACTTTCAACCCAATCAAAAAGAGGTCCACATATACGAGCAGCAGTTGCCTTCAGAACAGGAACATTTTTGTATAAATCATAGAATCCAATGAGAACAGTTACTAATGAGATTAAAACATATAAAAGTCTGGCAAGTGGGCACATCCATGGACGATAAAGATTGCATAATACTGGGTAAGACTGAAGGAAGATGACCCAAGATGGAAGGCCTGCCTCTAGCAAAGTAAGCAATCGCAGGTCAGATATTATAACTTCCCTTAATTTAAATGGAAGGTCATGATCATTAAACCTAAATAATAGTAGAACATCACTATACTGAGTGGTTTCAATAGTCTCAACAGCATCAAAGCTTGAGCTCCGGGAAAAATTCACTGAGTTATAACCAGAAACACAACGGGAATTCACTAGTTTTCTTCGCTTATTGGGTCCAGAAGAAGGAGGTGTGAGTAGCATGCCTGGTGTTTCTACAGCATCATCAGAATATAATCCAATAGTGGTGTCCCAACCATCCTCGACAGTTAACAAACCATCGTTGCAGATGTTCTCATCATCATCAATAGATATTGTTCCAGAAAAATCTTCACTTGCATCGTAAAATATCTCCCCTGTTGAAATTACAGATAAGAGGGGAAAACGATCATTGAGAAGTTAACATTGCTCCAGAAACTACACAAATCATGCAGCTTGTAGTTGTCATCGTGTAACAAGATTCAGCAAATTCTACAATCAATATATAGTCTCAAATTTTGAGGCACGAAATGCATCAGTTTAAAAGGAATAAAAAAAAGGGGGGACATCTGAAAGTTCAAGGGCTAGTCCATGGGACTCCCACTATGACTATAGGACACAGGATAAATGGTGACAAAAAATTTCCACCATTTGAACCCACCCCCAGCCAAAAAAAGTGCACTCCAAACATGGCACAGTCCAAACAATCCTATGAAACCCAAACTTATGTTAAATAAATCAATATAGTCATATGTCAAGTGTTTGTGTCTGTGTGTGCATGAGAGAGAGAGAGAGAGAGAGAGAGAGAGAGAGAGAGAGAGAGAGAGAGAGGGGGACAGATAGAGGGAGCAGGGACATAGGGGCGTATCTCCCCATGCATATCCTTGTTTCTGCTCTTGCATGAAATTAAAATGGAAAGATACGTATCAAGGCTTCTCAATTTACTTATGTTGTGCACACTCACACTAAGGCTTTGTTTGTTTGGAGTAAAGTAGGAGGGAAATAGAGGGGAGGGAAGAGAAATTAGAAAATTTTCTTTGTAAATTACACAATAAAATTTAAAATTTCTCTTCCCTCTCCTCTATTTCACTCTACACAAACAAAGCCTAAAGTAAAGATAAGAATTCTTGTTACTACCTGAGGCAGAATCCAGGTGTATTTTCAAAAGCAGAAGTTCAGGTAGTGTTCCCGAGAACCAAGTAGTCATACAGCTTCGGGCTTGAGCTATACTGTCAAATTCCCATCTTTTCATGCGTTTTGCTTCTATAGCCAGTGATGTATCAGTCTGCAGATCAAATAAAAGATAACAAATAAAGGTAAATTGTGAATGAAGAAAGTAAGACAGTGTGGCGAACAGATGTGGTACCTGAAGTTCATTAAGGTAGTTGATACCACGAACACTTTCCCATTCAACTTCAAATATAATAAAACCATACAAAGTTCTTTGCAGTTCACTGCTAAATTGCAGAGTCTCCCTTAGGTTTTTCACAGGTAGTAAAGCTTTCTTCCTTGTCATCACTGCTTCAACGAATGAGAAACATCTCGTAAATTTCTTTGAATTACTTGATTGTGAATAAACATCCTTTTCTTCCTTTCTCCCTCTTCGGGCTTTGGTGTATGCAAAAGGAGATAACCTTGACTGCAAATCAATAAAAATGATATAAAATTTAACAACCAACAGAGTTAATTAGAACAAATTATTTCAACGACCAATGGTGTGCTTAACAACCTTGGTAACCATCAATTGCCAAATGTGCGCACCCCGTAAACCAAGGTCACTCAACCATGGTCTGTTGTCCACCAAAATATACATTTTTTTACTTTCATTGGCAAGGAAAAGACTAAGATCTGCAAAATAAGATTGCAAGTCTCTGCAAAATACATCACAAATATTCATTAGATAAGTATGACAAATACCAAATTATACCAACATAGCACAATCAGGCACTGTCGATGTAGATTTAGAAAAATTTAATGTCCTAAATCATTAACAGAATTTGATAAATGTGGCATGCAATATGTCAATCAGCAAGCAGTTAAAACACAAAACTAAGCAAAGCCTATCATGATGAAGGACACCCCCGCGCCATATTTGGACACTAGAAAGCTCCTGCAACACAAATTTCCAACTTGCTAGTTATGTCTTTCATTTCATAACTTTCAGCTTATTGTCTATAGAGAATAAGGTCAAAGGTAAGCCTAACAATTTTCAACAGAGATTGGCTATGAAACAGCAATATTGAACCCAAACTATAAAGCAAGTAAGTCCCAGAAGCAGGACTCATCAGTCCACAGAATGGGATGGAGGGATTAAACTTGTCCATTTTAGGGAGTAGGGACCTATAAATCCAACATTGTAATTCTTCATAGACTTAATTTTTTTTCCTTTCAGACATATAAGTATTCATTTTACGTGGTACTTAAAACGAAATTCAACCCCTCCTACAAAGACAAATATTGAGAAGAAAAAATAAAAAACTAGTGGATCCACCAAAAGTTTCCCAACAGCTTCCATTCCCATGTGAAAATTCCAACATAGTACAAACCTTTCCCAACACCGAAAAAAAAAAAGAAAAGAAAAAGATCAAATGGATCAAATGCAGTCCAAATGTGATGGTTGAGAATCGAATTGAGAATAGTAACTAATAACGATAAGGGATAAATGGTATTCCCTGGATATTCCGTTGTTTTACCACATAACACAAGAATTAAAAAATATATATTTAAAAAAAATACCCAATTTGCAAACTGGTGAGGGGGAAAATGCAGCGTCCATCGTCACCATTCCCCATGAAGAAGAAAACAAGTCCTCCCTCTAAACCTTTCTTATAGCTGCAATCTTCAACAAATTAGCAAAACAATTCACCGCATGCATTGAACACAATTCAGCACCAGAAACAGGTGCGTGAGGAAGAGGACCTGACGAACGGGCATTCCATGTAAGTGGAGAACGATGGAAGAATTCGAGCAGAGAAAGGAGTGCGATGAAGCAAAGAGCGAGTAACTTCATAACCAAGAAGAGAATAAGACAATTGAGGGAAATTAAATTAAAAACAGAGAAAGAGAAAAAAAAAGGATATGAGAGAGAGAGAGGAATTTAAAGGGTAGGCATAAAAGGCATAAAAGAGAGAGAGAGAGAGAGAGAGAGAGAGCATTTAAACTCGTCTAGATCACGTTCGTTGTTTTGTTTTCTTGTTTTTATCTGCTATTTATTTATTAGGTGAGGACCCGGGCAACTTGCACAGGATTATAGAATTTATTATCGCATGTCAGAATGTATTTAATTTAATCTATAATATTTTTCACTTTGTGATAGTAAGAAATTCAATTCACCCGGGTTCAAGAATTTCAATTTCGGCCGGTCGATGAGTTATAACTCAAATGACATAGTCTCTCCATATTTAATTAAGAAATTACGGATTCGAGTCTCTTATTTTTGATAAAAAAAAATTTAAATTTCTAATTGCCATTCTAATTTCTTGTTCTTTTCACTGTGTCAAACAATTTTTACAACATTAATCATTCTAATAATAGAAAAAAATATTCTTAAAATTAAATCTTAAATCGTAAAACTTTGTTAAAACTAATTGAAGATATCATAAATATAATATGTATTAATTACATTAAAATTTAAAAAATTAAACAGAAATACTAAATAACTAAATCTTTTTTTTAATCAAGTTTGATTAAGTCAAAATTTACACCCATACTTTCATAACTTAGCTTCAATTCGGAGGAGGAACAATTGAGTTGATGTTTTAATGCTCAATGGAAGGTTGGTACGGAATCAAGCTAGGATCAAGGTTGCTATACGAGATTTCTACAAAAACTTATATTATCAGGAGACCTCGCCTGTTATAGGATTCATGGACGGATTAGTTGAGCAGATTAGTAAGGAAGAGGCAACAAAGTTAGAGTTGATGCCATTTCTGAAAGAAATAAAGGAGGCAGTTTGGGAGTGTGAGTCAAGCAAGGCACCAGGCAACGATGGATATAATATGAATTTCATTAAGAAGTGCTGGGATGAAGTGGTAGGGAATTTACTGATGCAGTGATGGGGTTCTTCCAGTCAGCAGTACTGCCTAGGGAGTCAAATATCACTTGGGTGGTGCTAACACCGAAGTTTGTGGGAGCCAAAGAAATAAAAGATCTCAGGCCGATTAGTATGGTAGGTTGTGTGTACAAGGTCATATCTAAGGTGTTGGTTCGGAGAATGCGAAAGGTTATGCCAGGTTTAATTGGGGAGACCCAGAGTGCTTTTGTGAAGGGCAGAAAAATCCATGATGGGCACTGATTGCCTGTGAAACTGTGCAGTGGCTGAAGGTAAAGAAAAAGAGCTCCGCGATTATTAAATTGGACTTTCAAAAAGCTTATGATAGGGTCAAGTGGGGTTTTATGGATATTGTTCTGCAGAAGATGGGTTTTGGACTTAGGTGGAGGGCTTGGATAAAGGAATGTGTCTGCTCCGCATCTATGGCGATTCTTATCAATGGCTCCCCTTCTAAGCCTTTCAAGATGGAAAGGGGCCTACGACAAGGAGACCGACTGTCTCCTCTTCTGTTTGTTCTAGTTGTAAATGTTCTCCACATAATGACTAGGAAGGCTGTGAGGAATGGACGTATTTCCCCGCTCTTGGTTGGGCGAGACAACATTGAGCTATCGTACTTGCAGTTTGCTAATGATACCGTCCTATTATGTCCTACTGAGGAAGAGACTATCAGAAATTACAAGCGGTTGTTGCGATGCTTTGAGTTGATGTCTGGGTTGAGTATCAACTTTGAGAAGTCTAGTTTTATTCCAATTAATTGTGAGCGGCGCTGGACACGGCGGATGTGTAATTTAGTGGAGTGCAAGGAGGCATCTCTCCCAGTCAGATACCTGGGCATTTCTCTGGGAGCAAATCCGAGGCTCGTTAAGACTTGTCAAAAGACGCTCAATAAGGCGGGTAAGTTGATCCTCATTAAATCGGTTCTTAATAGTCTGCATGTTTACTATCTCAGTCTGTACAAGATGTCCAAGGCAGTGGCGGAGAAGTTAATCTCCCTACAACGACGCTTCTTATGGAATAAAGAGGATGGGAGGTATGGGATGCCGCTGGTAAAATAGGAAATAGTCATGGCTCCAAAAAAGACAGGTGGCTTGGGAGTTGGTGATACAGTGATTTGAAATACAGCCTTACTTTTTAAGTGGTGGTGGAGATTTTCGAAAGAGGACTGTCCGTTATGGAAAAAAGTTGTTTGCTCTTGTAATAACATGAACCCCACTGAGATGCTAAGTGGCCAACCAATACCTACAAGAGGGGGTCCATAGAAGGAGATCTGCCAATTACAAATCAGAGAGCCCCATGTTAGAGAAAGGATGATCAGAGGCTTGTCCATGGAAGTAGAGAATGGTGGAACAACCCGGTTTTGGGAGGATAATTGGCTACCTGGTGGTCTGTTGAAAGATGTGTTTCTAAGACTGTTCTCGGTCTCAAACCTGAAAGGATTTGTTATAGGGAATTGTGGGTTTTGGGATGGGTTAGAGTGGAATTGGAGCTTTCAATGGAGGAGAAAGTTATTTCAATGGGAGGTGGAGCTACTAAATCAGCTCCTTGGGATGTTACAAACAGTTAAGCTCACAAGTGAGAGAGAGGATAGTGTGATATGGAAATTTGATAAATCTAGTTTTTTCTCGACTAACTCCTTTGTGCAGGTGATGCAAGCAGAAGTTCTTCCGGAGGACATCGCGAGATATAGCTTCACTAGTGCTATTTGGAGAGGTTTCGTACCTCCCAAGATCGAGCTGTTTTCTTGGTTTATGTTGGTTGGCAGAGTGAATACCAAGGATAGATTGTGTAGACTAGGCGTTATTGAAGAGACTGATAATATGTGTGTTATGTTGTAAGTATGTAGAGTCTGCGTTTCATTTGTTTATTGGGTGTGAGATCACTTGACAGGTGTGGAGTGCTTGGCTATTTGTTCTTGGGAGGCTCTGGACAATACCAGGTTCACTAAAGGAGTACTTTCAGAGTTGGACGTCTGGTTCAGTGAGAAAGGATGACAGGAAGCGGTGGTTCATTGGTTTCTCTGCTGTTATATGGACAATTTGGGTAGAAAGAAATGCGAGGATCTTCAGAAATCAAGCTTCTAGCGTGGAGGAAATTATCAACTGGTTGTTCGAATTTTCTGATGAATTGTTTGGTGGTGAGCCATATGGTTGTTGATGACAATGCCGAAAATAATTGGGAGCTATCACGTACTTGATGTTGTTGGTTTGTACTGTTTGTCTCTAAATACTCCACCTTGTGTGTTGAGCTCTTTACTTCAAATATATATATATATATATAT